>NW_027509231.1:4621915-4908069 GCF_048541705.1 Temnothorax americanus
GGAGGAAACGACGTGTACATTCTTGAACTCAACGACGACTGATGTTGCTATTATTCCTCGTTTCCTCTAAAATATCTTCCTCCCTTGTAAGAGTAACAAGAACGATGAGCCCGGGAGTTCGTGGAGTATCTCCGGGACAAGCTGAAGAGTTTGGAGGGCAAAGGTGAAATCGTCCGTTTTCTATTTTGCCCCCTCTCCCTCCCCCCTCCTTCAATATGGGACGGAGGGAAGCGAGTGACGGGATAAACGGGACCGGGAAGCTATCCCGAAATCTCTCTTCTGGATACAAAGTGAAATTGATGGCCCGCATTTACCGGCGCGCGTGTAGACGGAAACACGTGGGAGAGGGAGAGAGGGAGAGAGAGAGAGAGGAGGGAGATGTTATACCAGACAGTGATGCGCTGTCGATCCCATCTGCGATGCATCCCAAACGAAATGGCGCTAGGTAAAAAAAAATATATCTGTTAGATGTATTCGATATTAATGCGCGCGGTTGTGCGTCGAGGTATAAGCCGATACTAAACCGACGTGCGACGCGAAGCGAAAGGGATATACGAGAAGCGGAGCGAGAAAGGCGCCCTTGTTTATCCGAAGACAGCATAATTTCGCGGGAGCTTTGCTGATTTATCATTTGTATACGTATATTATACGTTTTGCGCGCAACGCGTCGCGCTCGACAATTTGCATACGTTTATTTATTCCGTGACAATTGTTACCCTAAAGGGATTGTTTACATTTCTCGCGAGCGTGATATTCATTAGGTCCCGCGCATGGAGATGATAACAAGCGAAATAAATTTGGTTACGTCATAAATTATGCGGATGCGCGGCGGTGAACGGGAGGACAGGCGGCGCAACATCGGCTAAAGCGAAGCGAATTAATACCGCGTTTCTGCGTATTTCGCACGTGTACATATATACGTTTAATTGTGACAGCGGATAGGAATTAGTTTCGCATTAATTAGCGACGGAAATTACGCCTTGAATTTTATACGGTCGAGATAAATGTATCGCGGCAAAATATAAAGGACAAAAAAAAAGGAACTCTCGAATTGCATTTTCTGAATTGGGCCGTGTACCCAGTCGAGCCGGGGGTGCGTCGGAAAAAATAATTATATACAATCCTTATCGAGCTGAACGCCACGGGCTGTAGATGCGGTGCAACAATTATGCAGTTTGTTGTTGCAAAAATTCCAGAGGGATGATTTAAACGCGGAACGATAGATTACGTAAATTTAGAGGTGTAATAAATTATGCGCGCGACAAAGGAAGTCGAGCGGAAAAATGGCGAAGATACGGAGGATTTACGTCAGCCCTCTGCACACACGGTCCAATAACGGTCGTATGGAAGCTTTCGCTGCGGTGGCGGGGGGTGCGTTTCAATGAGTTATAGGGCGACATAAATGTAAAAGAAATTTATTAAGCTTCAAAGTCGCGAAACGGCTGTGTGTTTCGCCGGGCAAATCTCCCCCGTGGAAACGCAGCTGCTGGAAAACAGACGAGAAGATTTGTCGCGTCCGCGAATGTAAAGACGAATGAAGATGGCGGCCGCAAACGACCGTGAAGTTGCATTTCAGTCCAAGCGGATCGCCGATTAAAATTGTCCGGGAAAGATTTATCGTGAAGATCGAGGCTGAGAGAGAGAGAGAGAGAGAGAGAGAGAGAGAGAGAGAGAGAGAGAGAAAAGAGCGATGTTTTTTTCTTCCTCCCCCCCGTGGGCGTTTACAAAGGACAGCGTTGTGATAAAAGACAAAAAAGAACAAAGAAAAAATATGGATCGGCACTTCTCCGGCCGGAAAAAAATATTTCCAAGATTGAAATTCCGGCGAAAGAGAGAGAGAGATGACGAAGAAAAATTTCCGGGTACAAAGGCAAATTGACGAGCGCGGTAAGAGCATACATTAATGCATTTGCAATGCCAATCGGGCCGACGACGAATACGCCGTTCGGACGACGGGCGTAGATAAAAAAAAAAAAAAATTAAAAAAAAAGGAGTTCCGCGATAGAGAATATCAGCGCGCAGATGTAGTTTCGCGGGGGAATCATCATGCGCCGTGAGGGAAAATTTGTAAAGCGCTTCAAAACGCGTATATATGTGCCTCGGCTTCGAAATATACGGGATATGGCTCCTCGTAAACCGTGCGCGCGCGATGACTGTATTAAAAAGACGCGGCACCTGATATAAATATTTTTTTTGCGCGCGCGTCTCCCCTGCTTCGGTGCACGAAACGAGGACGCGGTTAACGCGATTCTCCTCGTCGGCGACTCGCGCATAATAAATAAGCGGAGGAAAACTGTATTTCCGTTTTGCGCCGGTGTAATCCGGACGCGTTTAACACTCGGATTATATGCTCCAGCCGGATGCCGAGGGAAGACACGGCGGCGTGCCTTTGATAGACCAACGTCCGAGAGTACCAAATTGACCCAGATTCCATTACGAATTCAGCATGCGTACAAAATTCAATATTCCGGCGAGGTCTGCCTCACAGAGAGGGGGGGGGCGGGAGACTTAATAAATACTCCGAACGTCGATATATCCTTATCAGTACGTCCCGCGTGCAAGAATAGATAAACGTGTGTCTCGAGCACACGTATATGTACGGCGTGGCACTCGCGATCGCGTAACGATATAATCAATCGTTCCGAGATTCGCATCGCTCAAGATTCACCGGGCGAACCGGCGCGGCGGCGGGAACGTGCCTGCGGGCGGCAATATGCAAAACAATTCTGCTTATACATCACGCGGCGTCCGCGTCGTAGTCGGCGCGCGTTTGACAGAGCAATGTTTTCTCCTCCGGGCGGAAACGTATGGCCGCTCGATCGGTGCGAAATGGACCGGTGGACGGCGAACGCGGACGCGCGACGAACGAAAAACGACAACGGTGAGTTGCATGCGGCGCGCGCGTGGGGCGCACACGTTACGACGTAATGTAAAGAGCCACGAGGCGTCCTGAACGAAAAAGTTTTCTCGTTATCCATCCATCCGCCCGGGGACCGCCGCGCCGGGCGAAAAAAGACCGGTAAATTGCGGATCCCGCAATTCTCGCCAAAGCGACTGCAATGTGGCCCCCGCGTCTCTGATCCGCGCGCGGCGGATGTTTCAATCGCGCGAGATACGACGTACGTTATATACGAATGCGCGCGCGCGTATAAAATAATCCGCGGGGCTGCCGTTCGTTCTCTTTCACGACGATCCCCGCGGAGACTTGCCGGGTGTATACCGGCAAAATGAGGCGCTGAAAGGGACGGAATCGACGGTGATGTGTATGGTCCACGTAATATATATATATACCCATACGTAAAATCCGCTTTTAGACGCGATTACGTATTTAAAAATGGTTTCCCCTCCTAGACAAATCGCGAGAGTTCGCCTTCCTTCAACGTTATAAACGCCTCAATTATTTCGCTCCTCGCTCTCTCGTACAGCGCGCGAGTTAATAAGTCCACATTGTTCGCCCGAAGAGTATCGAAGTTCTAAATTGCAATATCCCGTATATAATTTGTATACGCGTCTTACGCAGGCTTGATAGGAGCGCAGAGATGAAATTCCGGGATGATCCGAGTCGGGGGGAGGGAAGGGGTATATTTTAACGTTGCTCGACGATCCCGTTTTTCGACGCGGGCGCGGCAATTTCGCGGCAATCGCGCGATTCGTAATTTCGCCCGTGTAACAACGACGACGTGCAAATATAGTCAAGCGTCAGAAAGTTAAATAACACGCGGGGACGGGAGCTTTACTTTCGCGCCGGTCGCGGATCGGTTGCGTTATTGTCGGACAGTCGACGGCAGAGGACCGGATTGATACCGGAGCGATCAAATTGGAGCGATTTCCCCCGCAATTCCCCCGCGGTCTGCGGCCGCGACGGAATTTATTTTTGCCGATGTAAAACCGCGGCAGCGGCGCGGCGGTGGCGAGGGTGGTCGGCCGATATCCCGCCCGCGCGGGATACTTTAACGTGAAACGCGAAATTTGCCGGCTCGTATTTGCGAGCGACGAGGTGGCGTCGGCCGGCGCGGCGCGGCGCGGCGCGGCGGGATTGAATCGGACACGCGTCCATCGATCCGCCTCTTGTCGATATGAATATCTATTAGACGTAATTGATGTCTACCATCCGGCGTAGCGAATGCCGCGGCAAATGTCAAATCGGCCTCGCCCCACTCTGACTGATCGGTGTTGTGAAAACGCTTCGGTCTCCGATATAGACGAGCTGCCAGCAAATTGTCTCCTGGAAAAATTTCGCTGTCGTTCGGGACATCGTGATATCGAGCCCGCTTTTAGTTTCCGCTCCGGCGCACACAGTTTATGCGGAGCGCATTTTGAAAATAGGACGGAGATTAAAAGATAGATTTTTGTGCTGTACGCATTTTGTATTTTATTATTTCAATTTCACTCGCGAAATTTCGAATCGCGCGATAAAAGCCAAGCTTTCGCTACAAATTCGTTTTGCGGTATACTGTTTGACGAGAGCGGTCTCTTGCTGTATTTTTTTTTTTTACATGCGTGTACTTAAGTGAGAGCAAATGTGTGTCTAACTGCGGAAATACGACGAGAAAGCTAACGAGCGCGGCACGTGTGTTCTTAATTAGAGTGTTATAGCACGGAAAAAAAAGAAAAAAAAACGGAGGAAAGGTATAAGAGCTATCGGTTGGTAGAGATACTTATAGCAGGCAAAAGGGAAGTTTTAATGTCGGGTCGACAGCAAGATTTAGGTGCGGTAATAAGTTCAAGGGATGGTAAGAGAGGAGAAACTAACGCCGGGAAAGGAAAGCCGGGGGAAGGGGGAGAAGGTCTGCAAAGTTTGCGAGAGTGATAGGAGGACAGTAACGCATTTAATGAAAGAGTAGGTCGGGCAACGCGAGAGGAAGAGGGAGGAGGGAGAGAAAAAAGGGAAAAGGTGTTGGTCTCACTGAGAACGACGAGTTAGATTGGACGGAACAAGAGCCGGGGAAAAAGAAGCGGAAGAAAGGGGGGCGAAAGAGTAAAGCGCAGGGAAAAGGAAAGGACACGCGGGCGACGCGGTCAAATTTAAGAGATGTAGGAGGACAGTAGTGTGGAAGTAATTGAAATCGCGAAATTAATGCGCCGGGGAACACCGACGTTTCACGGGATGTTAATGAGAGAACATTAGATATAGTTCTTATCTTCGTTTTTGCCGAAGACGCGCGCCTCGCGAGTCTCTCCGACGCGCGAAGATTAAAAATCTCGCGTGAGAGAGAGAGAGAGAGTTGTTTTGTGCACGCCAAACTTCAACGTCGCGCTTTAAAAGCGTTATTTGGTATTATTAATGTCACCATTATACTGCGACATTAGCGGGCATAGACAGCGTATTGTTGAAAATGAAAATAGATATTAATTACCAGTAATGTATAAATTACTCCCGAACTCAATATTAGAGAGTACTCGACGCGCGCGCGGCGTAACTATAATTATTATTTCGATATTAGTTAACAAGACATTTAACTGGGGCGCCCGTTTATGCGGCTGTTGACCAAAATTGATTCACCATTTCGCGCATGAACCGTAGCAGGATATTAATTCGTGTCCAAGATATTATCCCATCCTGGTACACATAATATCCAAATATTCATGTCATCGCATATCAACTATCGCCGCGCTGTAACCACCGCCCGTCCCCCGTATAAACAGGAAGAATTAGACTTGCGCGAGAGATTCCGCAATCGATTGCCGGCTGAATACCGCGTTCTGTTTTACAGCGGCTTCTCTTCTGTATCGTGGAAACTCGATGCGAGGGAATTTTTCCTTACAATTGAGATATCTCCATTTTTAAAGATACCCGCAGTGTATTAGAATTAAAAAAAAAAAAAAAATGATACGCGTTGTCACGAATAATTGGTATTCTCGAACGAGCTACCCCGGCGACGGACAGAAAAATTCCGCTTCCGCAGGGTCAATCCGGCGATAAATCACGCTTTTCGCCGGTGTACCTACATCGCGGAAACAGCGACGTAACGCGTAATACTGCCGGGGAACAGGCACCGATCCGCGAATCACGATCCGCCATTTACATCGGGCCGAACTCGATGTCCGAGCGCGGGCTTCGACCACGCGCCCGCTTCCACCTGCCTGCCTGCAGGATATCCAAATCCTGCACCGGGGATGCGGTTCGTCGCTCGATACCCCACACCCTGTCATTCTCCTCTCTTCCTCCTCTCTCTCTCTCTCTCTCTCTCTCTCTCTCTCTACTTCCTCCATCTTCTCCTCCATCCCCTCCGCCGACCTCCGGGTCCCTAGCAAGAAGAATCGATACATACCTGAAGTATTCCACGTATTTGTCCGCTCTTGGTCTCGACGATGCGCGAGGCGTAGCGGGTCCCCTGCGAGGAAGCCGCGCGACCGCAGCCGGCCAGGACTAGCAGGACGACGATCAGTGGTAGCAGCAGCAGCGCGAGTCCTGCGTTGCGCGTGGGCCGGGGGCAACGGCCGGGCCTGATCAGGCACCACGTCGCGATGACCACCAGCGGCCGGCTCCGGGCCGCCGGCTGGCATGGCAACGGCATGACAGCATTTGCTGGCGGCCACCTGCAGCGACGCCACCAGCATAACCGTACGGCGACCTTGGGTCGTCGCTGGACAGCCGAACCGCGGCTATCTCGGGCCAGTGGGCTGTATTCTCGTGACTCTCCCCGAGAGCGGCGGCACTCTCCGACGCCGACGGTTTCCGTGAGACCTCTCTAAAATTCGCGTCCCCTTCCCGCGCCGACTACGTCCCACAAGCCGGTCCTCCGTATTCCCGCATTACGGCTCCGGCAATCACTTCCCTTCCGCGCGTCTTATTCCGCTCTTAACTCCTTTCCTACCGGCGGCGCCTTTCGACCGGAGTCCAAGTTAAATTGCTCTCAAAACATCTTGAATAAGAAAGTTGAGAGACAGCCGACCCCCGCGCACCGCCGCCGACGTGCAGATCGAGCGACTTTGGACGTTGAAAGGCAGGCTCCGGTCTGTAAGCAAGCGAGAAATACGATGTAATGGAACGCTTCCGCAATATTCATCGTTTTATTATTTTTTTAACAGCAGTTCAGGCACACATTCGCTAAAGAGGCGCGGGATACACGATACACGCACAATTATAGTACAATTGCCTACGTTATTACGCACACTGAGAGGCCCAGTTTCACAAGTGTCGGTTAACTTTTAACCTTAGATTAACTCACTCTTCGTCTCTTTCTAAGAGGGACGTTAGAAGGAAACGAAAGAGTGATTTAATCTAAGGTTAAAAGTTAACCGACACTTGTGAAACTGCTGGGCCTGAGATTTTTAGATTAGCTAACGCCAGATTATGCACGATTCGCATAGTAATTCGAGCTCTTTGATTTCATTTAAAAAAAATGCTTCACTGGCGATTTGGCATAAATGGCAAGCAACGAATGCAAACTCGAACAAATATGCCATTCACATTATTCGCGTATTTGATACGAGCTGCAAATTTCGAATCACGAATCGTGCATATAGGCTGGCGCTAGCTTAAAATCGCAATTCCAGCGTTATCACAAAGGGGAATATCTTTCGCGATAGAATCTAGTCTTTTAAAGCCATCGTTTGTAAAAAAAATAAAGAGTCTTTTGTCCGCGTTTGTAATTACAATCAGCCTATCAATGCAAACAGATCGCGCGCTAACTCCGATATAGGGGACTCGCCATTCATCATTTTTTTAAAAGTCGTTGATCCATTTCGATACCGCTGCCCGGTTTTGCGGTGAATCCCCGCCCGGTCGGACGTGACGCACTGACGAACGGACGCGATCTGATCGATCGGCAGTCCCCCGAATTTATGGAATTCGCCGGTCCGGTCGCGCGAAACCTACGGCGTGCAGTGCGATTAATGCGTTTAACCGAATCAATCACTTTATTAATTAATCCTACCGTATACGATCGGCGCAACAACGCTCCACGATCGGCCATTAAATAAACCGGATTCCGCCGCATTGTCAAGCCCGTGCGACCACAATCGAATCTAGATTTGTCCTTAAACCTCAGATTAAACACTCGTATTAATTCATTATTAATTTGACGCTAATTCCGCCAGTCTGCGTTTCAGTCCATCCACATCTTTCGTCAGAGATACAGATTTGTAAAACTTTGATAATTGTTCAATCCTCCAGTGGACGCGTGAAAATTTGAGATTTTAAAGAGCGCATTGGGTGTAAATTGCAATTATTCAAAAATATTATATTCATTTTGCACATATTTTAAAATATGTTAACAGGTCAAAATTTTAATTTTAATACTTTTTCGATAATACGCGGTTTTGTATGGAAACGAATCTAGAATACTTATTTTTTACAAGCTGTTGCGGGGTGTAAAATACACCCCACGCGCTCATTGGAGGGTTAAGATAGAAATAAATGAGTAAACGCGCATAAAGGAGATTCTGAATAGCTATATCAATCGTAATTCATGTAGTGCAATTTTTCCGCGGTGAAAAATCTATTTGTCAGAATTGTGCCGGTTTCGCAAATACCACTTTCCTTAAATCTCGATGCGAATTCGACCGCGAGCGCAGAAAACGCCTTCCAAAACGTCGCAGCCGAGCGAACCGAGCACCGTGAGCGGCCGCATTACCTTAAGTCTCAAAAATGTGAAGAAGGGAAGTGAGTGTCGCGGTACAGATACCGACGAGGTGGCTCTGACGCGAGAGGCGTGAGGACGACTGAGAGGAAGGGTTGCACGGGAGGGTGGAGGAGACAGCGAGGCACTGATTGCACCGAGAAACTTATCTCCCCGCAGGACATCTCGCTGATCAATCTCCCTCCCCCCTCGCTCCTTTCCTTCTGGTTTCAATCTCTCGCATTTCTGAGCTCTTCCCCCGATCCTCTCGCCACTTTTCTCTCTCTGCCCCGTGTTTCCACTTACTAAGGGTTAACTAGGCGATGCCGCTGCTGGATCGTTCCGCGAACTTTCCCGTTTCGCTAACGATATCACCGCGCCAATGGCTGATTTAAATTTTTAATCGCGGCTACATCGTTCCCGATGGCGCGGCGATTGATTGGCGCCATCCGTTCGGATCTTTCTCTCTCATCACGAACGAGAATTTCCATATTTCGCTCGCGCGATTGTTGCGGATTCGGAGCTGACGGGAAACAAATTAATTAGAAAGGGGCGAATCGCGGAAATCGCGCCGCACCAAACTTCTTTAGCTCATTTTCTTTCTTCCACTAAATTGCAAATGCAAATATATAGGCCTTGCTTCAAAACTGGCCGCGCCCTTTTATCGCATTTCATTTACATATATCCTCGAAATGTATAAGTTTCTCGGGCAAGAATATTAGAAATCATTAAGTATACGATTTAATAATTTCATATCGGAACTCATCATCGCGGCGTTTTAATGAGTTTCCGTTGTAGCTTCTCCTAAAGCGCGCATAAATTATTGCTTGTATTATTAAACTTTTAAGTAAATCCATTTACTCGACACGAATGCATTTCCGTGTCGCCGTACATACATTATAACTCCGTACGTTATTACGTAATATGATTTATTTAACGCAAATGGATGGCGACGATTCGGACGAGAAATATACGGCTGGATATGTCTTTTGGCAGGTTGCGCGTCATATCGCATTCACCGACGGTGTACATCGACAACGCGTTTTTCTCAATTTTTCGGGACAAAAAATTGGCGACGATAATAGATACGGTGGGGAGCCCCCCCCTTGGCGGGGGAGTTTAAGTACTTACGATAAATTATACAACTTTGATATTCAGAACTTTCCAAGTCGCGGAGAAATACGAGATAAAGTTCCTTGTTCTCTGGTTTATTTTTCGCAAATCGATGCGCCGCGCGCGCGGCTCGGGTCTCCGCTTCATTATGATACCGCAATTTACGTCGCTCTTTCTTTTTACCTCTCGTGCTCCAACTATCGCGTTCGCGCGGACGAACATCTATTTTAATCTGTCGTAAAGAATTATCGCGAAATTTGTAAGAGGCACTCCCGCGGAGGAGAGAGAGAGAGAGAGAGAGAGAGAGAGAGAGAGAGAGAGAGAGAGAGAGAGAGAGAGAGAGAGAGACGCGAGTCAAAGGGTTAAGAGAGTTTGATCGCTATCAAACTCACGTGCGTTTGCTTAATCCATTATGCATCTTGCCTAACCGATTTAACGGCGGAGCGATATCGATCCTAATGAAACCTCGGCCGTAAGAGGCGGTGATCGATAATCGCGATTAGATCGGCGGAACGTGGGTCAATTCGGTTATCGCGCGAGCGGCAACGCGCGCGCGAGACTTTCAGTCGTTCTGGAATGGAACACCGAAGGCTAATTTAATTCAAGCCTCAATTATCGGTCGTACCGATCCCCTAGGCGGCACTAACTTTCGCCCCTCGATGTGGCGTTCGTCGTTTCCCCAAAGGAGACGGCTCTAGGAATAGGGCGTGTAATATAACTGCGCGATCTTCCAGCCTTGTGTTATATCGCTTTATCTTGCGGTCTGACGTTTCATCCGTGAGAATCGAGCGGGGAATAAATATCGATATCGCGACGAAGCTGCGGCTTTCGCGCTCCAGTCTTCGTCTAAGCTTCGTCCAGTCTTATTTTTCAAGCCAGTCAATCTGGCTATTTTTTACATCGAATATTATTTATCACCTATTATCTGATTACGAATTTAAAAAAATATTAATTGTTTAAATCGTATTTTTAACTACCATGTGACAGCATTATTTGAACTCCACTGGTTTAATTAAATTAACGATATTGAGTAGGAGTGGCGAACTATAAAAATAGTTAAAAATTACTCAAATTCAGTAAAATTTGACACTACGAATTTAACAGTGTGTAGATTCATTATAGATAACAGTGTGAATTGAACTAATATCTTTGAAAATCTCACGTAACATTCTGCGTGTTACGAAACGTTCGCGAAACAGATTAATCTCGGAATGAGGGTGGGCGACAAAAGTTTTTAACTACCTTTTTTTCGTTATTGAGTTATGTGGGATACCGCGTTATTCGCGCCGTCTCTGCTCCGTCGGCGTATTATTAGGTCTTGCGTTAAATTAAAGCAACGACAACGTTTACTGTTCTAAGGTCCTTAAAGGCAATTCCATTTTTCGAGATTCCTGTCAAGTTTCCCGCTCTTTAACAGCGCCGGTAATTTGCGCGAGTTTGGGGATTTTCTAAATTTCTCAAAGTAGTCTCTTTTGAAACGTTCCGAGGACCGTGGGCGCGGGGGGAGAGGAGCAGGAAGTCCCAAGACACGCCGTCATTGTCTGTACCACGACTCGACGCCGGGCGTTTGAGAGCGACGAGCGAAAAAGGCGGAAGAGGAGGATGGAGTTACGAAACTTGACGGAGGAAGAGAAACGCATTCGTTCGTTCGTTCGTTCGTTCGTTCCTGCCATCTCTCCACTCCACCTGCCGATGATTTGACTTTATAATCGAGTCAGCCTCGTTCAATTACAATGGAATTTCTCGTGGAATTTGCCGCAAACAGTACGCGATTCAGTGCCGCGGCCCGATCGTGTGCACCCCGGTAAATATTCGCCCGGTCGGCACTCCCGCGCCGGATGCATAAACCGTGCGCGACGAATGATTTTCAAGCTCATTGATTAATTCACGGACGGCAAGCGCCGTTAGTTCCTCGAAACGGGGGGGGGGGTGGGGAAAATGTTGCTTAACTAACCGTCGGTGTCACGAGCGAAAAATATACGGTTTCGCGATACTCGAGTAGGATCCGCGCGATATATTATTATCACCGCTGCGTAAGTAACATTGATATCGCATTAATGTCGCAGAATTGGATGTAACATTACGTCGATACGTGCTTACTCGGGATCATTTATCGTTCTTGACGCATTCCATTAATTCTCAACAAACATGCAGCCATAGAAATCACGCGAATTTCATACACCTTATACGTAATAATATTCACGATGCTGCTGCGTCCGGTCAGAGAGAAGAAGAGAGAAAGAAAGGGTGAGAGAGAGAGAGAGAGAGATATCGGTATATGAAACATTTATCAGGGCGCAGCGCTTCGTGGCGAGGTGAAATTCAAATCGGGATTCGCGACGAGAGAACACTCGTCCCGGACCAAGCCTGTTTTCCTAAATACTGGGAAATGTTTATTGAGCAAACACATCTGGGATGCATACGATCGGCGCCGCCGTTCGATCAGTATTCTGTTCAATATTTTATGCTAAAACAACCGGGGAACTTGATCACACGCGCGAACGCGTATAGGACCACGACCGTTCATCGCTCGTTAATGTATTCATTAGAGGGGATGTCCTGTATATATATCTCGTCAGCCACGGTCGTTTAATCCAGAAATATTGTCGCGTTTTTTCTTTTTTTTTTTTTACGCGATAATTTACGACGCGCGTGTCAATCACCGCAATTAAAATACCGTCCGCGGTAGAAAGATTACCCTGGTATAATTTCATTATCTTTTGTAAAAAAAAAATCTAAAAAAAAATGAAGGGAACGAAAAAATAATCGTCCGCTCTTAGAGTCGCTATTATATAAATCGCGCGTTCACGACGCTTATATCGCATATTTAAATAAAATGACAGAATATATTTCAGAATAAAAAGAGATACAATTATAAAATTGCAATATAATATAAATGACGCCTCCTTCTGGAGAAATGCAGTGTTGACGTATGACAATCTTATTTTTCGTCCTCATTTCGTGTTCGATTCGCGTTCGTTAGCCACGAATTAGAGAGCCTCAGCCGAAAACCGGTCCTTAAAAAAAAAAACGCAGGTGTAATTTGCGTACGATTGATGTGGCCAGAGCGTTAAAAAGCCGCTCGACGCAATGGCCCTTTCGGTTATTCTAAAACCGGGCTGCAAAACCGCGGAGGGGGCTGGCCTCGCTGGTATCGCGCCTCTGCAAGCGAAAATAAGCGCGATCGAAGCACGTAATGGGGGGCTGGGGGGTACGTCACGCTGACCGCAGATATAACACGGTTGGACCCGACCGCCTGTGAACAGTTGAACGAATATCACCGAATAGCGGTGATTTTCGGACGGCCGGAAGTGCGCCTTTTGATGCCCGTTATAAACGTTAAATCGATTAGACAAGGGGGGGCGAGCTTTTACGCGCCAAAACGCAAATCGCGTTTCGAGCGCGCGGCACGCGAAACAATTCGCCGAAAAATTCGGAATTCCATCGAAAACTAGCCGGTCGCGAAAAGATAACGTTTCTCGTTTTTCGTTTACTCGACGTTGCGTTATATAACGCTGTGCGATGAGTAACAGAGGGAAACGCGAGGTAGCAAGGGTATTTACCAACATTTCGTGAAATTGCAGTGGCTTACGTTCCGTCGATGCGCTTTTATGCCGCGCAACGCGATGCTACGCGGTGTCACGCGTGTGTCGAAGTTTTTCGGAAAAGCACGCGCGCGCGAGGACATTTTATTTTAGCGGAATCTGTAAGCCGGCAATCTCACTATCGACGTATATTTGCAGCCGGTTTAACGCAGCCGATATATATACCGTCGCGTCTATATCGGCATATGCGGCGGCAACGCTAGAAAATCGATGGCACTCTGATGCGTTAGCGCGGTGAACACGCGAGTTGTTTATACGACTTGGGAAATATTTGCGAAACTCAAGACTTCGCGCATCGCGATAAAATTTGAATTCGCGAGCGTTTGAGCGGCGGATTTCGCGCGTTGCTATAACGTTCCGCGATATTTAATTCATCGGACTCGCAAGAGTTTATCTTATCTCGTTGAGAAAGAGTGGCAAAGAAAGGCAAAGAGAGAGAATTTTAATTTAATTAGCTTGCATTTGGTATATCGAAAGCTATTTGAAATCATTTATTTTTATATCCGTTTGTTATATTACTTAAATTCCGCGGCGCAAAAGATCTTTATAATAAACGCGATCTGTGTGTGAAGAGCCCATGCTGATGAGAACGGTGCGCGATTCTCGTTTGTCGAATTTGCCTTGCAACACAGTCTCGCTTTTATTTTCTGTTTTCAAACTCTAAACGGGATATCCTATAATACAGTGCACTATCACTCCTTTCCTCGCGAAGTAGCCGACGTTGAAATCTTCCGCCGAGATTAAATGACTTCCAGTTGTATAGAATCTTAATGTCGGAAGAGGCGCTACTTTGCTGGAGATACTGCGCGCGCTTTCTGCAAAACGGCTTCAAGCAGGATTTAATGTTTCGTGAAACACGGAGTACAGATTAAAATGCCTTAGACCGGATTTATCTCCGTTGCTGTATTAAGCGCGATTTTAGAAATATTTGTATCCGCCCGACCGAATGAGTCTGGATTAACGGACAAAGAACGTAGTGTAGTTTTATCGGTATTCCTCCTTCCTCGGATCTCCTACTTAAATCCCTTTCCTCTCCACGAATTACATGTAGACGAATTAAAAAGAGATGGGATAATTCTATTCCGCGTAAAATATTCTAAAGATAACGTAATTACTTTAATGTATATATTATTGTAGATATTATGTATACACACATACATATACATGATAAAAAAATTAACGTGTAAATAATATATTATATACAAAAATTAATTATATATATTTGTACTTTTTAGAGACAGAGAATCATATCTCCATTATTATGAATTCAGAGAAAACGAGGTTTAAAAAAAGTGTGTATATATATATTATATATTATATAATATATTTTATTACTTATATTATATAGGTAAGCCTCGAATAACACAATTAATTAGTTCATGTTATTGAACACCATGTTATTCGAGACTTAGAATTCATACAATTTTGGACATGTTCCGTATAATTGAAAATCGTGCAATTTAAGACTTTATATTAGATCCATATAAAATTGAACATTTGGTTCCAAGAGATTATATTAAAAAAGAAACTTTAAAAGTAGTGTTTTCACAATTTTTTACCGTGCTATTCGAAACTCCATGCAATTCAAGTACCGTGTTATTCGAGGATCCATCTGTATATTTTTAAAGTGTCCCTCTTTCGTGCTTAAAGGCTCCTGTTCACTCACTACTATCTCAGATTGTGACGTCAGAAGCGAGAAAATATACAATAAAAATTCTTACTAAATATATATATATATATATATATATATATATATATATATATATATATTAAAATGGAAATATATTTTAATAAAACAACACTTATAACAATCGATATATAGAACTGACTTTAAAATATGCCGAAAACTTTCTTTTTGTTTCATTAATTAATGACTAACCATATATCTGGGAATGAATTATGCATAATTAAAAACGAAATAAGCTATGTTCACTGCTAGTGACAACTGTCAAATTGATAATATATACATATATATACAGAAATAAATATGATTTAATTCCTCCCCGAAACAAGAAGATAATTTTCAATTTATTTTACAAGTTGGTTCTATCAATTGTAAGTGTGTGTTAATTGCTTTTTTTCCATTTTAATATATTTATCAAGAATTTTTGTTGTATATTTTCTCACTTCTAATATCATAATCTGAGATAGTAGTAGTGAGTGAACAGGAACTTTAATGCGAGATAAATTCGACTCATATAGATAACATCCATATTATCTGTTTGCATGCGGTATTTTTCACTTAACCTTCCATTACTAATCTACTTGTTCCATTCGCTTAGGGACTCGAACCTTTCTCTATTATTTCACACATATACTTGTTGCATATTAATATTTAATCGGAATACATTGCTGTACAAATTTCTGCGGTCTTAAATGGATTCATCATACCTTAATAACAAAGGCCGGTATTCATATATAGTCAGAGCTTTATATTTAAGTTTATATTTAAGATCGTCTCAAGTTTATATATATATATATATATATAAGTTTATATATATATAAGTTTATATATATATATATACACGAGCATCTTTATTTCACGACGTTCGAACGGCGCGCAGCGTCGCGCCCGTCGCGGTCGATATACCGCCTGAAGTTGGCTGCCGACGCATGCGCGCGGCAACGCAACCGCGGAGTCCGCGGACCACGGACACTGTGCCACGGACAACTTCGCGTCACTTCGCGACGGTCCACAGTTCCACAGTTCCACAGTGGCAGCCCGGAAGCGCGAGGTGTTGGTTTTGCTATTTCGTCGCTCGATTTTCTCGCGTCAATTCGCGTGAAAAAGTCAAGTATCTAAATGTAAACGATACGTAAGGCGCACTTAGGGGATTCATTCGCAGGACGCAGCGTCGTACATCTCAGAGTGAGTATCGATAGAACCTCCAAGAGTTTACTCGTACATACATCGAGAAATTGACGCACAGCCGAATGTCAAGTTTAACTTGTATGATCTATTATCGCCTCGTTTTCCGCTATTTCTCCTCGACAGAATGCGAGCTCATCCATTTCCGCGAACGATCTCGCGAATCTCTTCTTGAAATTCTCACTTTGGCGATCCTAACCTAAACGCTCGAGTGGCGTCGGCTGTGTTCGATAGTCCCGGTAGTTAGACAGTAACGACTATACTTTCAATAAATTTACTTGGACGTGTCGAACGTCACGTGTAGTTTTTTTTTTGTATTTTTAAAAAGGATTTTTAACGTGAGTAATAAAGTTAACCTCTCTTCCTCTTTGCTTGCAGCCCGGGACAAGATGTCGACGTCAGCAATATACATTTTGGACGTGAAGGGCAAGGTGCTGATCTCGCGGAACTACCGCGGCGACATCGAGACCGGTGTCATAGAAAAGTTCATGCCGCTGGTGATGGAGCGCGAGGAGGAGGGCAATCTTACGCCCATCATTCAGACCCCGGAATGTACATACGCTTATATAAAATATAACAATTTGTATATCGTGTCGACTACTAAAAAGAACGCGAACATATCTCTAGTATTTGTATTTCTGCACAAAGTGGTGCACGTCATGCAGGAGTATTTTAAGGAGTTGGAGGAGGAGAGTATAAGGGACAATTTTGTCGTTATTTACGAGCTCCTGGACGAGTTACTGGACTTTGGCTATCCTCAGACTACCGACAGCAAGATTTTGCAGGAATATATAACTCAGGAGGGTCACAAGTTGGAGATTCAACCCAGGATCCCTATGGCGGTGACCAACGCTGTCTCGTGGCGCTCGGAGGGCATCAAGTATCGCAAGAACGAGGTCTTTCTCGATGTGATAGAATCCGTGAACCTTCTGGCGAACGCTAACGGCAATGTCTTGAGCTCGGAGATCGTTGGTGCCATAAAGATGAGAGTCTACCTGTCGGGGATGCCGGAATTGAGATTGGGCCTGAACGACAAGGTCCTGTTCGAGTCGACGGGCCGCGGTAAATCGAAATCCGTGGAACTGGAGGACGTCAAGTTTCACCAGTGCGTGAGACTTTCCCGGTTCGAGAACGACCGGACGATCTCGTTCATCCCGCCGGACGGCGAGTTCGAGCTCATGTCGTACAGATTGAACACGCATGTGAAACCACTGATATGGATCGAATCCGTGATCGAGCGGCACGCCCACAGCCGCGTGGAGTATATGATAAAGGCGAGATCGCAGTTCAAGCGCCGTTCCACGGCGAACAACGTGGAGATCGTGATCCCGGTGCCGAACGACGCGGACTCGCCCAGGTTTAAGACCACGATCGGCAGCGTCAAGTACTCGCCGGAGCAGAGCGCCATCACTTGGATCATCAAGTCCTTCCCGGGCGGCAAGGAGTACCTGATGCGGGCGCACTTCGGGCTACCGTCCGTAGTCGGCGAGGACGTCGAGGGCAAACCGCCCATACAGGTCAAGTTCGAGATACCGTATTTCACCACGTCCGGCATTCAGGTGCGATACCTGAAGATCATCGAGAAGAGTGGCTACCAGGCGCTGCCGTGGGTGCGTTACATCACGCAGAACGGGGATTATCAGCTGCGGACGAATTAGCTGTTCGTCAACGGAGCCGACGAGTATCTCGGGATCTCGGGTGTCTACGTCATGCCCGGATACGACGACTAGAGAATAGTCGCGTAGCACACACTCGAGGGGGTCGGAATCGGTAATCGTTTATCAATCTTGAATTCGAAGTTATGGCCAGTGAGAAATAAAAAAAAGTAGAACGCGATTGTAAAAATATGAATATCGGGTTTTCGAGCACTGATTCTGCCTTTTCGGGAAGAGATTCACATTCTGCACGATTTATAGTATTTTAATATTCCTTTAGAACGGGCTAACGTGTCGAAAGATCCTTTAAGAACACTTTGCATTTGAGACACACTGTCTTAAGAGTACTTAATTCAAATGAGATTCTATTTCGGTGTCGCGATCTTCATACGTGTCTCAATTTATTTTTTAAACATGATGACGATATAGGGACAGTGTCTAATAACATACAATCTCGCAGTAGAATCATGTAAATATATCGACAATTTATTTTATAACATTTTCCTTCGACAAGGCGAATTTACGAACGGGCGGGAGCTCGGTATTGATTTAAACTGAATAGTATTATATTGATGAAGATTAACTGTATACCAACATCATGTTTAATAATCGCAATATTACTGTATGTCGTTGCGACATTAATGTAAGATAGCATGGAAATATATTATTAGTAAATTTTTAAAAGGAATAACGCAGAGAACTTGTTCGACGATCTCTCCTATCACTTCCATCTCTTCCATCGCTTTAGCACACGTCGCTCCCTGTTCCCTTAAGAATTTTCCCAACGCACGGAAAATCGAACTGTATATCCGGGACGACCATGAGCGCTCGCGCCGCATCGACGCGAGGGAGGAGAGAAAAAAAAACGGCCAGGTGTCTCTCGCGAAAGAACTCGTGTCGCCGTTCGCGCAGCGAGGACACGAAAACGCGATTAGAGCGGAATGGAAACGGCGGAAGCCCCTGAAATCTTTTTATTTCGGTCCCTCCTCTCTCTGTCGCGCGCGGTATGCAAATTTTTTTGGCATGAACGCACGAGCGTGTAATAATTTTATGGAAATCTGTAGTCCCGCCAAGTACTCTCGCTCGCGCAGTTTCGCGCGCAACCGACGCGACGCGAATCGAAAAACGTGGCGGGAGGAAGAAAAAAGCTTCCTCTCCCTCTCTCTTTATACCGTGGCAGGTGACGCCTTCCGGTCCAGGTACCTGTCCGAGTATATCGAGAGAAGAAACGACGTCCGCGTGCTTATCCCGTATTCATCAGGCGGTGCCGGATTTTTTTCTGTTCCTTTCACCCTTTCTTTCATCCCCGGCCCGGCCCCCCCCCCCCCCACGGTCGTTACGGTCCGCATAACGACGCGCCGGAATGCAACGGTCGCAGATAGCGGCGGTATAATGTTCGGTTGCCGCACAGATGGATAATCAGCCTGGAAAACGGGTAAAGGGAGGTTGTTGCGAGTGAATTAGCGGATCCGCGAAACGCGTGCAACGTGTTCGAAATACTTTGGAGAGCGGGATGCGAATACGGGATTCGATATGGAAAATTTTCAGTGCATGCGGAGACGATGGCGAGGAGAATATGGAACGTCCTACGAGTAAATTAAGGAAAGGCCGCTAAACGGTCAGGACAGGATCTCGATTGCCTATAATAATATTTTTCGCGTGAATTTATGTACAATTCACATCGCCCTGGCAAACCACGCGCCGTTATTCTCGGATTTGAAACGTAATCTCGACTAAGGCTAGAACAGTACCGTCAATAAAATTGATATAATCAATTTAATTACGCTAATACATTAGCATATATTAGAAAAGTGCAATACATAAATTGCGCATAAGTTCACGCAAAGAAATATTATTAGGCAATCAAGATCCAGTTCTGCGCTCGGGCGTATTCTACTTATTTATTGTCCTACAAGTGTAATTTCTCCCTTTCTTTTTCGGCCGCGACCTAAATGTACAACAATATCGTTTTCCCACGCCGATCGGTTATTACTACCGTGTCACTTTTCCACCTGGCTACACAATTTTCTGATATTTCTATTACGTTTACTACCGCGTTACATTTCTCCCGGGATAAGTATATCTTGTCGCGAGGGGGGGGGGGGAAATCGATGAAGGGTGGCGCACCGCGTACGATACGCTCTACTTCTGAGGGGGACGCGGGCGACCAAGGATAACAATCGTTCGGGTAGCCTCGGCTGGCGTAAATATTAGCAGTTGGGGTCGCCGGTATCGTAATTAACTCGTCCGATTCGTTTAATTAAATACGAGGGCGAAACGAGAGGGTTTTTAGCGCCGCGCCGCGCCGCGCCCCCTTCGTTCTCGTAACGGAGGATCCTGCGAAAGGAAGAGAAGAGGAAGACGCTGGAAAAAAAAGAAACCGTTTCCCACTCGAGTACGACCCCCGCGAAGCGTACGATGGAATTCGGGTCGAGTAATTCTGGAAGATTTTATCTCTTGGCTCTTTCTCTTTTTTTTCTCCCGCTGTATTGTATAGAGTCGCTAGTAAAGGAAAAGCAAATTTACCGATGGCCCTAAGGAAATCCGATCCGATCGCGAGATGCACGGCGGAGTGACGAGATGGAGAAGAAGAAGAGCTTCTGAGAACTTCCCTGTCCATCGGGCCACGTGGTCGTGCAGGAAATTCTGGTAGAAACGATTTGAAGTTGTACCAGGGTACTCGCGAAATCTCGTCTCCGTCGTCGCGTCTTGACCCAGCTCTCCTTCCCGCGGATGTTAAAACTTATCCGGGAAGTATGTATATACGCGCGCACATACATATATATACACGTGGACGTGATGGGGAAAGACGGGTAAGTTTTCGAGAGGACGACTTAACGTTAACGAGTCGCTTGAAAAACACGCGGATCGATATTGATTGTGCCGTGCGCGGCGGTGGCGGGTGCCGCGCAAGAACCGAGTAATTTAGTTCGCTTAAGCTGGAGAGTATGTATACCTGCGTCCCCTTCCTCCTTCCGTCGCGAAAATTCGCGAAACTTCGGTGACTGCGAGCCCGGGACCGTAATTTAGCGCTAAATGCGAGTATCCGTCCGAAGCTCCGAGTATACATGTCGGTCAAGTGTTCGCCAAATTAAATGCTAAACGGTACAGGCGGGGCGGCGCTCTTATACGACGCTCATAACAGTCTTATGACTGACAATGAAGATCGAAGGCGAAAGTCCGAGGGGATTCGCCGCGACTCATTGCACGCGTGGCGCGCGATCTCTATATTCGGGATGTATATTTAAAAATCGAGGAAATCGTATTCCGTATGTCCGCGCTTTTGCTGAAAAGTGAAAAAGCTCGCGGCGCGGCTTTTTATCCGGCGCGCGTTGCAATTCATATATCGTGTATTACCGGTACGCCCGCATTAAATATACGCGCGTTATTAAACACGACCGGCATATCCCGGAGAGTGAAAATGATATTAAAATAATTTCGTTGCGGATACATTCCCCGGCTAATTACGCGCGCGCGCGGGACGCTTCTGTCCTATCTACATTAATGACATGCGCAAAATGGAAATATCGAGCTGCTTTGAAATCAATTATTTGTTGATAATATTAATCACCAATTGTGCCGCAACGTCACTCGCCGCCGCCGCCTCCTCCCCCCCCCGTCTTTGATATATATATAATATATATAATTACTCGAGCGCGCGCGCGCGCGGTGTTACGCAATGTAGCGTCGCGGAAGATTCCTTGAGGGGAATGTCGTAATGAAAACCTCCCTTTAAAACGTTTAAGTAAACAGCTCCGAAGCGATGAAATATTACATCGTTGTCGCGGCATTCGGAAGGCTAGGTACTTTAAATATATAGTTATCGTGCATCCCCGGTCGCGTATCCCGCTATGTTAACCTGCGAGAGATCTTTCGACGTCTCATAAGCGGGAGGCGACTTTGAAAATATGAGGATTTATTTCCGCCAAAAACACGAAAGCACGTTTCGGCGATAATGAATAAAACATAGCCTCCGCGCTTTGTATGCGTTGCGCCCTCGCATATTCATCGTACATGTTGAAACATATATATATTAGTCAGCAACAATGATTTTTTTCATCTATTTGCATACATATGTACACGGGAAACGCGCGCGCGGGGGGCGGGGAAAACACGCGTTCGTTCGTTCGGCGTTAAAATACAGATTGTGAAACACACGGTTTTCGACAAATTCGGCGCGATCGCCGAATCGAATTATTCGAGACGGTGAATTCCGATGTCCCGTTTACAATCCGTCCTGATGAAACCCCGCACCGCGCGCCAAATAGCCACGTTTGTTACTAATTGCGCGCTTTGAACGCCGCGGTATACAAGCGTTACTCTTGCGCACATTTCCGCATTCATTTACATTCGCGCGTCATTAATTTCGGGGCCCCTGCACACACCCCCCCCCCCCACCCATGTCGAAAATCACCGTGCGGTGACAAACCGTCAGCCGTTTCTCTCTCCGCGTGATGTCGATCAATTACGATATTTCATAGATCCTCCTATAGAGGTGAATCAAATTGGAAAACGCGCCGGGGTGGACTCTCTTGCGGCGATTTATCGACAAATCGCGTTAACTGCGACACTTGTGCGACACTTTTTATTCCGCCAGTAGTAAAGGTCAGTCATAAAAAGGACATCGCACGCGCGCGCGCGGCCTCGGATGAGACGCTATACGCTATTTCTCGGTGCGCTCGAAAGCGAGGCACTTCGTCGCGACTGCAACTTCCCGCGGTGTAATACTCTAACCGCCGGTGTTTACCACAAAATGCCGTTATATTATATAAGTCCCGTGAAAGCCACGGGAACTTCCGCGAGACGTGCGCGGTGCGCGGCGCGGTGCGCTCGCTCGCTCGCACGCGGTGGCACGCGGTGTGTTTTTAGGGGAGTTTGGCATTGGCAAACTCAATTCGAGTTTATGTTCCTTGTGTGCAAAGTGCACTCGCAGCGAAGTTACGATGCACGAAAATACGCCGTTATGAGTCCTAAAGCTATCCTTCTCTCGGCTAAAATATACATACGGCTCCTCGTCGTGCCTTGTTTTTCCGCGCGCGTTAAGACAACGCGCGTAAAACGTTTACGCGCCGAAAACGCGTCTTGAAACGTCTTGAAACTTCGTCCCGTGGCCTCGAAAGCCAGTCGACTTACTTATTTACGAAATTAACACGCCGTGTCTTATTTATATGCCCGAATGCTCGCTTGTTAAAACGCATATATCTCCGAGATATTGGTTTGGTCGAACTCTTTCTCTTGCTCGGCCGGAATAAATTATCAGTCCCAGTATCAGAGATATCCTATATGCTTCCACAATTACACGAGATACATATCCTTCGCGAAATCAAGAGAAGATCCAGTGTGCGCGATATAGAATAAATTATTGTACAAAGAGGTTTCGAACGTAGTAAAGATCTTAATGCAGTGCACACACAATTTGTCGTTTGAAAATGCAGACTGCGACGTGAAAGCCGAGTGCTTGTGCCCTCCCCCCCCCTCAGTTTGCAGATCGTCTATTTCATAGATGAGCGAGCAAACAAACCTCCGGGCGAGTTGCGTGCACACGCAGGACGGGGAGATTCCGGCCAACAGTCTCGAAAGCGAAATTGTGAGTTATATAGGACGTGCGCGAAAAAGCAGCATTTAAGTACCGCGGTCGTTTAGGAAAAGGCAAGCCAACGGCGGGCGGCTGGAGCGCGCTTTCGCAAATAGTGCTCCGCATTGATTTATCACCGACCGAAAAAGACGGGTTTGAGGTCGCGCGCGCGGTGGAAGGGAAGGGAATAAGGCAAGGGAATCCGGGAGAGGCCGGGGGGGTTGCTTGCCGAGGGAAACCCTCGGTGTGGTCCCGGAGAGCGGAGAGAAGGTGAGTGTTAAGCTCACCGAAGGGGTGGGCTCGCTCGCTTCGCGTTTGCGAAGGGTCGCAGGGAGTGACAAAACGCCACCCCGCCGGACAAGACCGCGGCGATCCGTCACTTGGCTGCGAGCCAATCGGGCGCGAGGGGCGCATTTCTTTGTTTTCGTCCTGCGCGACTTCGACGTCCGATTGCAAATTGCATCCCTCCGTTCCTCGAACCGCCCGCGACGCGCCGCCGACGTCCCGTCGCGCGCGACGCGGCGATCTTACCGGGATCGCCGGTGATTTTCGCAGGGCTCAAACCTGATCCGTCGCCGCATCCCTTCCCGACGCCGAGCTGTTTGTCACGGCGCATTAAAGTGCCACGACTCGATCCGACGATTTTCAAGGCATATGAGACGGTACTTAACCCTTGTCCGGCAAAGCTCTCCGGCTTTTTCAGTTCCCCCCACAATCTCCATAACACATCTAGTATTTCTTGTACAAGATACATCCGCGTGTTGTAAAGAAATGGAATATATGGAAACGGAATAAATATCATTTATCTGTACCTTAAGGTTACTTTACCTCGCGATTCGGTTCGACGTACCAGTTGAATGTTGCACTATTGTAATTTACGTTATTACACCTCGCGTCTACCGACATTAAGTAGTTCAGCTTCAAACTTATCGAACGCAGGCCCTGCGCGCTATCGCCACGCATTTATAAGCAGCCGAACGCGGGGGCTGCCTGATCCCCGAGTCCCCGTTTATGTTAAGTGTATGCAACGTGTGTTACATCTGCGAGACTCACAACTATGCTCGGCACTCGAGCCGGCGATAAGGATCCGCGCGCGCATTGTCTCTTACGCACCGTATCGATAACGCCTCCTCCTCACCCAGAGGCAATCTCCTCGGCGTCTCCGGAGACTTGACGTTCCGCGCGCTCGACGTTTTCCCCGCGACTCGAGCCTTCAAAACAATCAGGCATTTCCTTCGCGGGCAAATCTAATACTCCGCGCAAACGCGTAAATAGCTCTTCGCGAATGCACGTCGCGTCGCGAGTCTCGCGACGTTACCGTCGAGAAGTATCTACGTAATCGGAGAACAAAAGATGAAAGGAAGGCGAGAAGAAATAGAGCGGGGGGAGGAAGGGGGGGAGAGAAATATGGAAATATATCGCGAAAATTGCGGTTTCGCAACCTCGCTCGCGCGCTTGTTATTCCGCGTCCGCCAAATTGGTCGAAGAGGCGAGGCGGCGAAGCGCGGGAATTGTCGCCGCCGCGGCCGACGCTTGCGGGAGTTACGTCAACCGGGCCGGTTTATTTACATAACGCACCGTCGAAACGTCGACAATCGAGAGATCGACATTACGGCCATTACGGGTGGTCCCCGCGCGCGATATAGCGCGATGTCCCCTTCACCGCGCATTTGCATACGAGCATACACGCCGGCAAACAACACCGCTGCGTGTGCGCGCGCGCGCGCGCGCTGCTGCACTCGAATGCATTAATCCCCCGAGGGGTCTCTCAGCCGAAGGGACACACGCCCGACGTCTCCAGACTCTCGCTCCGTATTTACATTTACCGATGTGCCCGTTGTTTGTTCCTCTCCGCCCGTCGGGCGAAAGCCGAGGGAAGGGACAGAGAGGGATGCGCGAGTGCATCGGCGACGTTTCTCCGGATCTTACTCGTCCTTTTCGAAACTTTCGTCGCGTTTATATCTATATTTACGTGCCTTTGTTGCGAACATGGGACGGTATCGAAGGATTTTTATTGTCAAAAGTCGGTAAAATAAACAACGCACGGGGTAAAAGCGTACGAAAATTTTTACGGAAATTTGTTACGCTTCTCCCTCCCCCCTCTCACTCTCTCTCTCTTTCTCTGTCTCTCTCTTTCGGTGCTATTTACTGCATACAGAATATCCGATTAGCAATTTTTTAAAAAATTTTCTTTGATAAAAGATTCAGCGCGCGCATACGAACACACAGAGACGCGCGCATTAAATTTACATTTTATCTTGCTGTTTACATTCAACGTTGTATCGTTTATTTAATTCAACCTCGATGTTTACTTTTATACGCTATTCCGCGGATCTTAGAAGTATAAATCAATTTCGTTCCGTTCGCTCTTGCTCATCTCAGCGTAATTCAGCGCTGAGATAATCATATTCGATTTATGACAGTTTATCATCACAATTCACTCATTATAATAAACTTGCGGTTAGAAAACATTTTATTTATTTTCTTTTCTAACGACAACGTAAAGTCCCATTTCAAAAATCTATATACGCTACAAATTAATTGGATCATTGTGTTAACAACTACGATCAAAGTTAAAACGAATATTTGTTCATTTAACAACCGATTGATCTAACTGAAGTTTACGGGATGAAATTAACCCCCCACAGTCAGCCAATTAAACGTAAAGGTATAATACTCCGTCTAAACTCCACTCGATGTTTCACAACCAAGTTCGAGAGTCAGCTCTTATTATTTCAACCTACGAAACTTTAACACTGTGCATATATGTAATATTATGCACGTCGGCCGGCCGCGCTTCTACCTCTGAATTTACGTATAACCGTCATCCAGAGCTTACGGGAGCTTTACTAAACATAGCGCGAGCCATATTAGAAGTTTCGTGTTGCCGGAAAGGTCGCACACGACGTCTCTATCGCGACCGCCAATATACATATGATTGATATACAAAATAAATAAACATATATAAACAAACTGATATAAAAAAAATTGATGTCTGAAATATTCGAAAAAAAAGAGACGGATAAAGATTAAAGAGAAAATGAGGATATATCTTAACCATAATACTTTCTCTTAATTTTACGTATATATGAAATACATAATAGAAACACGTCGTGTTATTCCGGCTGGGATGTCTGACACGATATAAAGTGCAGTCGTTTAATTCACGCGGCTAAAGTCATTTATTCCGTTCATGATTATTATGATGGATTCGCAGGAGCTTTAACCGGGAATTAGATATTACGCTGTCAGCTGTCAGATAGGTCGGGGGCTGCTCTCTCCATAAACGGAGCCGCGCGCGCGATTCGAGTCGGCCGGGTTAGGTATGCGTGCCGCATATATTTGCATGCCTGTAAACGTAGATAAATTACCTGCGAGTGAGAGTAATGTGTCGATCCAGCTTGTACACGGGATTTCCGCCCCGCGAAATCTCTCTCCGGTGTACTTTGCATTCGTTAATGAACGCGGTTTGCATAATTGTCTCGCAGAGGAGTACTTCAATCGGGGGGGGGGGAATTTATCAAATTGTCTTTGACGGAAGTCTTATTTGATTTAGAAACACGCGCGCGCGCGCGCGCGCGGATCGATTCAGACCTCATCAATTCCGCGCGTGCACCCGATATACACGTCGTCGCTTATGCCGCGCCGGTAATTATTCCCACTTGACGTTTATAACAGTAACGTCTTTAATGCGTTATTATATCGTATTATGCGCGCGGGACACATTGGCAGCCTCTACGCTCTCGCTCTCTCGCGAGGCGTTGCCAATTATCATTCATATTTCAGCGTATCTCTCCCCCTTACCTCTGCGGAACAGTATAATGGAAGCGTTCGAGAACAAAAGAACCTTTGTACAATAGTGAATGTTTATTTAGACTTTCGGAGCTTAACAATGCGAGCTTGCATTATTACTTGCGCCGCGCCGCGCCGCGCGCGCGCGTTTGGGGACATTGTGTTTTTGTATTATTATATATTACTTTACATTACCGCACGGTATATCGCGACGCGTTGCCGTTGACCGTTTCGGTTTCCGTTCGACGCGACGCCTCCGCCATGCCGTTCCATCTGTTGTCCCAGCGAGCGAGATCGAGCCGAGCGCGCCGTTATCGTTAAATCGGGCCGGCAATAATGAAGTCAAACGATGTTGTCGCAATTTTGCATAGAGGCGGCAGCTTACACGTCGCCCGGAGTTCGTCGAACTTTGGTTGCTTTTGTCGCACTCAAATGCATTAGGCGGACTTAAAGTTGGGACGACGACGACGACGACGACGACGGCGACGACGACGACGACGACGACGACGACGACGACGACGACGACGACGACGACGACGACGACGACGACGACGACGACGACGACGACGACGACGACGACGACGACGACGACGACGACGACGACGACGACGGCGACGACGTCTCTTTGCATTTGCATTTACTGCAGTCCACACGCATTTGCATTTAGTTACGGATCATTGCTGTACACGGAAAAACCACGAAATGCAACGGCGAGATGTGTGCGTCGGCCGTATATGCACGATCGATGATCCCGCGATCGATCAATCACGGGGGGGGAGGAGGGGGAGACGGGGAGGGAAGCTTTCTCCGCCGCGAACAATGCGCCATTGTCTCGCGACGGATAAAAAGAATGCACGGTGCACCGTGGCATTGTTTTACCCCGCAAATAATCCCGCGTTACAAGGAGTACATTTATGCGACGAAACCACGAAGATATTAATGAATCGGATACGAAAAGACGTAGCCAACGAGCTTTTGTTTCGCGCGCAATAGCATTTTATCGCCAACATTTTTCCTGTCCTACCCGTAAGTCCCGTTACTCAGCGTCGAACTCTCGAAAAATATTCGACGAGGTACCTGCTCGCGATTCGAGATGAAATAACTCGTGGAAACTATGCGAACGGCAACGCGAACGGTCGTTCCCGCTTCGCTCGGGGACGAGAGAAAATGAAAAAAAAAGGAAACAGACCGCGCAAAGATCGATTTTTCTGTTAATTAATCATTTGCACGTTATTATTTGTACATTTCATTTCGGTAGATATATTACGCTTCGCGAGAAAACGCGATCGTAATCGTAATCGATTTTGGGCAACAGTCCGCGAAAGAGCCTTTCCTCTCAGGAGCTCTCGCGTAATTCCCTCATCTTGCCGTTTTAATGTAGACGAGTTACGTCAGAAAACCTCTCGTCCGCGCGCCTATTTTCCCCCGCTCGAGGCGCATAATTACGAAAGCGAGAGAGAGCGACTGAGACGCGGCGCACCATCGCCGCGGCAGGCATCAGGAACTTCCGGAAGAGAAGCCGGCACTTTTTCGAAAGTAACGTCTCGCCGCACGCGGAGAGAAGTTACTGCGGCCGGCTTTGACGCTGGCGGAACGAAATGAATCTCATTAAAATCGCGCTGCTCACCATCCGGCGCGCGCGCGCACGCGCGCGAGGACGCGTTTTACGATTTTCCGAGGTACGACCTTCCGAGTGAAAAGACAGGCTTTAAGGGAGAGAAACAGAAGTGCGGCGAGGGGGCGCGAAAGGAATTAACTCCGTCACGCTAAAATGAAATCTCGTGTGCCGCGACGCGCCGACGCGAATCCGGAAGATTCGCCATCTCCCGTTTGGCAAATGTCACCGGCGGAGTTTAAACGCCGTATAAATGGATCTACCCCCGACACGCGGGGGGGGGGGGGAGGAGCTCTTCCTTTAGGACACATAGGTGCGGGTTGAAGTAGATTTGTCAAGTTAGATTGGTTAACTCCAGATTATTCACCCTCTTCCCATTAATTAAGCTCGTTTATTATCGCCGCGAGAACGAGTTTATCCGAAACGGGAACGTTCTTCGAGCTTTTCGAGCGTGGTTTAAATCGGGGCAAGATACACCGCGACTTATCTTTGTGATCTTCGTTAACGGCGTCTATTAATGTTACCTGCAATTTGTGTAATAGCCCTGCAGAAGAAAAACATCGGCGAGTAAGAAAAGAGGGTGATAAAACGCGATACACGCGAGTTGAATTGTTACCGGACGGGTTTTCTCTCCCTTTCTCGCCGTTGTTTTCGCAATTTTGTGGATTTTAACAGGGACTTTCTTCGCAGCTTTGGGTTTCCATAGTGATGGAGAGTCGGTGAAAAAAAAGGGGATCGTGGATGAAGTGTCGATCGCAGCCAACGTGACAGCCCGATGTCTGGCGTGTAAACGGATGCTAATGCTCCGAAACTCCCCGGCATTCATTGTCGCCCCCTTCTTTGTTGAGGATGGGTAAACATTGGCTCGTTTGACGGAGCGACGGAAAAGTTGCGAGACCCTCGGAAAGAATCATCGTCGTCGACGGGGCGATGCGGGGCGAAGTGGGATCGGAGGAGCGGGGGCTCCTTGGAGTTTTACTCTTTATTTTCCTCCCGCTTGCCTGACCACTTTAAGCCCCCCGAGCTTTCCCCGGCACATCTGTCCCGCTATTTATTCCTTTTTTACTTTCCCGCTCGTCGTTTCGCCGACCGACATTCATTGTCCAGTCGCGAACTTTTCGAGCTTTCGTACCTTGGCCCCGCGCGCGCGAGAATGAGAAAAGACGAGGAAGCTTTTAAAGGAGGAACTCTCTGGCGAGTCAGGGAGACAGGAAAACAAAGGTCGGGAGGATGATCGGAAGAAGAAACAGAGAGAGAGAGAGAGAGAGAGAGAGAGAGAGAGAGAGAGAGAGAGAGAGAGAGAGAGAGAGAGAATCAGAATCAGAATCAGAATCAGAATCACCATTTATTAGACGCTCTGGGACTACGTCCCCTAAAGCGTCGAGACTAAGTTACAAAAAGAGTGTCGAATAAAATATAAAAGATTCGTGCATTCATATATATAAAAAAAAAAAATAACTACAAATGAAAGATATAAGAGTAAAGTAAGTAAAGAAAATACAGATACTAATACCACGTATTACCACAGTAACTTAGCGTTTACAACTGAAAAGAAATAGCCATAGCTATAAAAAATGATTTACAAGAGCCGTAGGGCACAAGATAGTTTACACACACACAATAATCTCAAGATACGCTCAGGTCTACCGACAGAAATCTCATACACCTAAAGATGAGAACAGGAATTTATATGATTTCGCCTTGAAAGAGCCGATACACGTCGCGTTGCGAATGTCGGAAGGGAGAGAATTCCAGAGCTCGGCAGCAGAGAAACAAAAAGATCGCTTAAAGAATTCAGTGAGAGAGAGAGAGAGAGAGAGAGAGAGAGAGAGAGAGAGAGAGAGAGAGAGAGAAATCGCTATTTATTGTACGCTCTGGGACAATGTCCCCTCAAGCGTCAAAACTTATACAATAAAATTGCCATTACATACAAAATATAACACATATTGTATAAAAGATAAAAAAATATATAATAAGAAGTGTATGTGTATATTGTATATGTATATGTTATAGTCAAAGCCCGAAACGCGGGCATTCCTAGGATTGACTAGTCAATCCTGGGGAACGACCAAGCGTCTTGGTCAAAGCCCGAAATAAGTTTTGCGTTTCGGCTTTTGACTAGTCAATCTTAGGAATAACTAATACGACTGGTCAAAGTTAGAAACTAAGAAAAATCACTTTGGACTTTGACTAGTCAATCCTAGGTGTGGCTTAATTCGGACTGTGACTGTTAACAAATAAAATCTCGCACAACTTGCTTTCTGTCATCAAGATAGGAGCATAACCATCTTAAGGCTGAAGTGGATAGGCCAAGGTCTCTTAATTTGTCAATTAAAATGTAATGATTAACATAATCGAATGCTTTGGTGAAATAAAAAAAGACCGTAACTGTCACCATCCTACTATCTGCAGCCTGTCTCACATCATCAAGAGAGAGAACGCAAGATTGATCGTGAGAATTCTGGGACACAGAAACACCGGTTTTTCTGGCCGAAATATACCTGTACCCGGTAAATGCGCGACAATATTTGCGATCGCTGGCGATTGCCGGTCGCGAGGAAAGTGTGTGTTTTCAGGGTAAATATTGAATATTTAGCAAAACAGATTGACTAAAATCGCAGAAGCAAATTTTTTTATTGTTTTCGAAAACAGCCGTGAAAGGTCAATCACTTGGTGCCCTGGTTTTCCATCTCCCCCTCCCCCCCGGTTAATCTCTTCGCGAGTTTTCGGGCGCGGCGCGTGCATTGCGTCGAAATGTCGGTTAAAAAATATTTAGCGTTTAACGCACGGTATTTTATATTCCATCGGAAGATGGAAAGCTGGTTTTCCATCATCCGCGGACGCGTATCAAATATTTCTGGGGCGCGAAATAATTTCGCGCGCGTAGAGGGTTTTGGTATATAAAGCGCGGTGATTATTAGCCGTGCGTTATCGCGTGTAGATTACATCTAATCGCGGCTCGTCAAGAAAGTTGATCGAGCTGGGATTTTTCCAACCTTCTTCCCCCTCCCTTCTTTCTCATCCGATACGTAACGCGAGGGCCCTCCACCCTCGCACTTTCATTCCGACCGATATGAATTATTCTCGCGTTATTCAATTCCAACGTAATACATATTTAACGCCTTCCAACCCCTCTCCAATCCTATTTTGCCGTCTCGTAGGACACGCCGTATAAATTATTCACGTGTGGAACCCGTTTTTGAGCCGTTCCCGCCGTCCTGGCCGGCTTGTAAGAAGAAAGAATGCATATGCATACGCACGCACACCCGCCACAATGTTACCTTCCTTCTTCGGAATCGCTTTTCCGCGCCCCGTCCCGTATTTATATTCCGTACGTACAGGTATTACAGCTCGATTATGTACACGCTCGCTTATACATATATACACACGCTGACGTGAATACTGCGCACCGGCTTTAGGGGCGATCGTAACGGATGGCCGGTCGAGGTATTGAAAAATAAAGAAACGAGACAAATCGTGTGTCGCCCGCTTGCAATAAATCACATACCAGATACATGAAATTTTTCTGCTCAATTCTATTTAATCTTTTTTCTTTAATTTTTATACGTCAAAGATTTCTTTCGAACAAATAGATACCGCATATAAAATTTATGTAAAAAGAATCGCGTTGACTTGATTTCCATTCGAAAAAGCATAAATTTTTTTGCTCAACCCTATTTAATTTTTTTATATTTATACATAAAGAGAGATTTTTTTGAATGAATAGATACTGCATAGATTTATGTAAGAAGGATCGTTCCTGATTTCTATTTATCTAATATTCCGCGATAAGTGTGTGTATATATATATATATATATATATATATATATATATATATATATTTTTTTAGACTAAAAGGACGCGTAGAAAAAAAAAATTTTGGACGCGAGATTTTACTCGGGATACCGGCGAGCTGTACAATCGCTGCTGCTCAAATGTATGTATTATATATATATATATATATATATATATATATATATATATATACTGGTGCACACATAGGTAAACAGTAAACATACCTACTTGCACGTATTCAATGTACGCCGGGGTATCGAACTCGCCTTCACCTCTCCTACCACTTTCTATTCGATAATCCCCATCCCCCTGCGCTCCGCGTCTTATCCTTTAGAGAGAGGTCCCCGCTTCCTTTCTACGCGCGAGTTGTCATCGTGAAGTTTCGCGTTCCCGGCTAAATATTCCGTTCGGAGAAGCACCCTCGATGCGTTCCCGCGCGATCCCGATGGAGAGATATGTATATTCGCGCACATACGCCAGGGGGGGGGGTGGAAAAGTGCCATTACCGCGTTTTAGCAATCTCGCGAAGTCACGGGGCACGTTGTTCTCGGAATGCCAAAGCCGCTTCTGCCCCCACTTTTCTATCGGTTCGATTACTCGCCGATCCGGAAATCTGACGCGGCTTATCTCGGTATCTATCGGATCCATCGGGGGCCGGCGGCAGCCGGGAAAACACGTTTACAATCGCGCCGGCCCGGGATAAAGCCGAGCTTGCGGAGCGAGCTCGGAGTCTATACATTTTCTACGTTCAATTTGCGAAGGGCAATGGTTTACCGCTTTGGGCTCTTTAATAATTCATGCCAAGTTCGCGAATACAAATTATCCTGTGCCGCCCGTGAGGAAGCGATCGGAAGTCGCATGGCATTGGCAAGGAAAAAAAACAGATCCGACGTAATCCGACATTTGTCGATTACCGTCGGAACCGACCCCCTCCGCGCGCGGAATCGATTCTCGGTCTTCAGAAGAACGACTCCGAAATCTTATCCTCAGATTTTATTCTTTTCTTGTCTCTTGTACGAGCTTCTCTCTCCCCAATCTAATAAATATTCCATCTCTTTCCTGGCCCGGTCGGTGGCACCGTGCCGGAACGTCCACTGTTTGTGGGTGGACCCACAATCTCTGCAGCTCTCCGTGGCCGCTCTCGGGTCCCAGAAACGGCGGCGTGGGGACGTCCGAAGGGACGCGGATGATTCTCGCCCGGCACTTCACCACGATCAATGAATACACGACGAGGCGCCTCAATCGAAAGGGCACTCGAAAAAAAAACCGGGTCTCTCTTCCACGATCCCGAACGTCGACTCTTTTCCCCTAGCGACCGCATAAAAGCACGAATTCTAGAATGCCATATATGCTGGACTACAATGCTGAACAACGGAATCGCATCAACGTTCGACCATTTTATTTGCTATATTTCCGTTATTCTCTCTGCGACATATTATATTTTCATAAATCTGTAAGACAAAATAAAAGCCTCAGAGGTTCGGATCTCTCCGAAGTTCAATATTGTTCAATTCCGCGCAATATCGCCCGCCGTCTCGCGCGGAATTCGAATTCGTGCTCCTCGATCATCTCGCGGGAGTAACGCGAGAAGTCGCGCGGTATCTGAATGGTCACGAAAGGCAATCTGGATCCGCCAGCCGATCGCCAGTCTTTAACTTCCCGTTTTACCGTTCGCGCTCCACTCCCCGCGCGGCGCACTGACGGAACAAGAGTCGATCAATTTTATATCTTCGTCCCGGCCCGAGAGACGATTGTCGGGCGCGCAAGCAATCGTCGTTGGTTAGCCGGCGAATTTAGTTCCCACCGCGCTTTTGTGCTCGCACCTCCGGGGATATAAAGGAGATCTTATCTCTCTTACGTCCCCCCCTTCCCTCTCCGTCCTACCGCGCACAGCTACTTCGTCGCGATCAATGAATTCGTGATGAGAGAGACGGTCTCTGCGATCGATGGGGAATCGGTGCCGGACCGAGGGTCTCGAGAAATCCCAACGGCGAGAGATCTTGGACGGTGCGCCGTTGAAGCGCGAAGCGATCGATGACGTCCGCGCGCTTTCCTTCGATAGATCCGGAGACTTCTTCGAGAATTCCTTCGGGATTGAATCGGGAGCGCCCCCTCAATTTTCTCGTAATATCATTAACACCGTATATACGTGCCATGGGCCATGGCTCCGCGCGATATCATTCCGCCGCGGGCTTCCTTTGTGTAATCTGCCGAGATTGTAACCATTGACGTCACTCCGTCCAATCTCGTGTTGCTAATTATTCTCCGCTTGAACGTTTGATCGATTTTCGACGAGGCGATTACAACGTAAACTTTATTCCGCGTCCTAATTTCTTGAATATATATAATCTTCGAAAGTGGAATTTAATTTTTTCGAAGTATCTTTATATAAATAAAAGGGAGAATATATATTTATATATGAGATTGCTTTTTGGAGTCCGGGCGGTCCGGAAGTATTTTTCAAAGTTCTTATCCGCGCGCGCGGTTATCGGACTGCCCGGAACAGACAAACTTTGAGAAAAGAGAGTTTCATGAAACTACATTTTGGAGAACACAGTCCCCAAAGGATTAAACTAAAACTCCGCAGAAACGAGCGTTAAAGAGCTGGACTGCTCCTGCAAAAGCCTATATATATCCGAGCGTGCTCGGAAAATTCGAGCGCGGTCTCTCTACCCGCCTTTCACTGTAGGTATCCAGAAAAACCAATCTATGGCGAAACGCACGGGCGAAATGGCAATTTTAACGATCCGCCCTCCCGCGCGCCCCCCTTTTTTTCCGCGCGGTCTCCTCGCGGGAACGATTCGGATTGTCGAACACGCTCGTCGATTTATCCGCGTCGAGATTGCGCGGTCTTATCGCGTTGGCGGAATCCGCGCGCTGGTCCGCCGACGAGTTGTCGTGCTGGTTTACGCGCCTTTTCGCATTTCATATACATATACATACATGATGCGTACATATATCTGTGCATATTTGTGGGGAATCCGATAAGCGCTCCATCTCCCTTTCAAGTTTCATGCGCAACATCGCCGATCGCCTCCCCGTCCGCTCTTTCATGGCTTCGCGATCCCGGCTATTCTTGCAGAATTTTACATTCTGTTTGATAAATACGCTTTCAGGATTGCCTTCCTTCGTCGTTGACGAAGTTTACCTTCGGCGATTTCGAGGCGTTCCTTATCCAAAAAGGCGCGCGTCGATCGATTCGCCCAAGTTGTGGCGTTATGCACAAAGCCCGCGCCGCGCGCTTTTGCCAATATAATCAATGCAGACTGCGGTTTCAATAATATAATACTAAGCAATCTCTATGCATCTCCGCGGAGAAGGCGGAGATATCCGCGGTGCGTCGGCACAAAGCGGTATCGATTTATTACGAAACGATGATAACCACGATGCATGTACCGTACATTCTAAACAATTTTTAAACAATTTTTTTTTTAAATCTAGCTAACGACTGAATTTATTTTTATACGTGTGGAATACACATCGAAAAATTTCCTGACATTAACGAAACATCGACGACTTTTCGTCGCTGCGTTCTCGTATCTCGATTATTTGCTGCGACGCGACGCAAATTTGCGGAAGATCGAGTCGCGTCGCCTCGTTTGTCGCGACGCAAGACGATCGTTCGTCGAAGGAGAGAAATCCGCGTTCTTTTCGCAGGTATTCCTTTCGTAACGGCACGGCGGGCGCGACGAATGCAATCTCGCGCGATAGCGTTCCCGTGTTCGAGGCGCGTCGGGATGCGCGTGGTTGAATCCTTATTTAGAATAAGCGGAGACGGTAATGCGACAATCGCCATCGCCATCGCCATTGCCGTCGCCGTCGCCGCCGGGATCCGATTTCCTTCGAGCGCGCATCGCCGTAAACTCGAAATCGGTCGAGACTGCGGAACGTTCGCTCGCGCAAAGGCGTGTGCTTCCTTAGCCGGAAAAATTCAGTCCGATAAACTTGAACTATTTCGTAACAAGCGTCGATTAATCGAAACGGGGAGATTTTCTTCGCTCCTTTTATTTCGATATATTTTCTCTCGTCTGTAAATACGACAGATTGATTCGTAAAAGAGAGGCGGAAGGAAAAAGTCGAGGAAACTTTTAACCCACGCCCTATAAATTATGAAATAATATATTACTGCGGTCTGTGTGTATATTTTCTTAATTTGTGAATATATATTAATTTGTTATAACTTTCTTTTTTTTTATTTACGTAAAAATTTCCGTTTAAAAACTCTATTAGAATACTTATCGTCTTTCGTTTGCTACTATTACGATTCGGTGATAAAAAGTATATCATAAGGATATACAATAAGAGCTTGCAGAACTGTAACGGAAATATTTTTGTATTTTCGTATAACGTCGTTGTCGATGTAATATCCTACAATGGGTATATATACTATAACGCACGCGTAATATCGATCGCGCGCGCAAGAAGGAGAGTCTTAAGGAAACACGCCCTACACGAGCTGACACCGCGAACGTAATTTCCTTTCGCCCGTTCTCCGCGGAATTCTCGCTTGTCGGTCACCCTCGGCTGTCGGACAGATGAAAGGAAGATACCCCACGCGGAGAGGAGATGAGACGAGAGACAGAGGGTGAGACGGAGAGAGATTTACTACCGCCGCGCGCTTGTGCGCTTCGGCCCTTTCGGAGTAAATGGACACTTGTCCGAGAGCGACGTGAGCTCGCTCGTGAGCTCGCCGAGGATGGAAAGGAGCACTTGCTTGCTGTGAAGACGGCGGTTTATCGCAAGATAGCAAGGAAGCTGGGAGGAAGGTATATATAGGGAGGAAAACAGGGAGGCAGGGAGGCAGTAGAGATGGAATAAAAGCAGGGCGATTAAAATAGAGATAAGTGCTCCCATTTGCGGACGTTCAGATTTATAAAGCTTCCCGCGGTCGCGCTCATCCTTTTTTCACGGGGGAATGCGAGGAATCGCCTGGAATCTTCTTTCGCCGATTTTGTGCCGGGGAAACTTATAATCCAATGAGAAAATCGCGGGAGCGTGTATTTTCCGCCGTTGCTGCAGCTATCCGCTGAGAGATCGCGGCCCATATCGGACGACGCGCACTTGACACACATTCGGCGGGAGTAACTATCCAGCTTGGCATTTATTTAGCGATAAGTCTAAATGCGCAATTATATAAAGAGTAGACTGAAACATTCGTCTCTCCCTTTCTCTGCCCGTATACTTCCCTCGCAGCAATTATTACCGTCGCAAGGGAGTATTCTTCCTTTTTTTCCTTTTAGAATTGTACGACGAGCGCACTTTCGAAAATCGCGACGCGATTTTATTTACGGGCACTTTATAATCATTACTTATTTATATGTATATCGACGCAGCGGGGGGGCACAACGGGGTAATAGGTCGATTTTGCCGTATTTATGCTCGCCAGTTAATCCGATTAATACGTCGTCGAACAGATCCCGATCGAGTCCGATGTATCTGACATTACGGTTTATTCGCGTTGCGCGTCAAATCGAGAGGACTCGCGAATATTTGTCGCTATAAAAAGTTCAACTTCGCATTACGTTATGCGCTCGCGCGCGTGTCGTTATTTCATATAGGTACATATTTATACGAGCCTATACACGTGGTCGTTAATCCGCCGTTTTAATCGGCGGAACGAAGTCGCGGTAATTAAATCAATGAAGAGAACGATGTTACAAAAACGTGGTCCGTTTATTCCGCAGAGGAACTCTGTATACCGAAATAACATTTCGCAACGGTCTAAAATAAGCTGCGGAATCTGAAAATATATTCGGCCAGAAAAAAAAATAAATTTCTCTCTCCGTTTCTCTCTATCGAGAGAGAGAGAGAGTTTCTGCTCTGTTATAATAAACTCGATGCATTTATCAGTCTTGGCTGATATATCACAGGGCACAGCGAGCGAGAAAAAGAGAGAAAGAGAGAGAGAGAGAGAGAGAGAGAGAGAGGGAGAGAATCATTGCGATGATATCTGATCCTTCGTGAAAAATCGTTCCAATGACGGAGATATTCCACCCAAGTCGGGTAATTCGATCCGGCGTGTTACGCGGTAAAAAAAAAGAGGAGAAAAAAGAATAGGGGAGGTTTGTCGCGCTTGTTATACGTCCACTGACATCGCTGCGAAGTGGCCGTATACGGTTATCGCAATAACGCCGGGGGAAACGGTGCGGTGAGCGGGCGGGACGATTGCGGCGCGGCGGCCGCCGAGATGCGCTGTGTACTTAATCAATATTGTTGATGTTGAACGGATGAGGTAAAATTCATCCGCCACATTTTCCACAGCACAGCGAGCGCGGCTGCTGGCGTTGTCTTATATTGGGTATCGAGCAAGTGACACGTTAAGCCGCGCGGATGCACGCGTGAAAGAATAAAGCGCGAGGAATCGATGCGCCGCGCGATGCGTTGGCTGGCTGGCTGACTGGCTGGCTGGCTGGTTGCGACGATGAAAAATGGAGCGATGATCGAGGACGAGCGTTGACATCGTCGTCAGTTGGATCGCTTTCTTGCCAGAGCGGTCCGCGCTACTGGAAGATATCGTTTACCAGCGCGCGGTCGGGTATATTAATTGAATTAACGTCAGATCGAAATCCGCCGGTAAACATTTGTCGAGCACACACGTACGCGCATTGCACGTACGCCCGCGCGCATTGGCATTGTAGTACGCGCGACCTTACGTTCGCATGCCGACAGATTTTCGTCACGCAATATCGCAATGAGTAGTTCAATCTACGGCAAACAAATGAAATTGATTTTATGGCCAGTAAATATCGCGAATAATGAAAAAATAACCGTGAAATGTGAAAAAGGCAACCCGCGTAATAATTGAGTGTGGAGTTTGCACAGCGCGTTCTGCAAATAGCGTCGAGTTCGACGAGCTGTAGTTCTACTCGCGATAAAGAAGTTGTGCGTGCATGATGTGTTTTCTAGCTTGAAGCGCAACCGAATGAAAGAGAGCGCGATCCGACCGGGTTCGTCGTCGTCGTCGTCGTCGTCGTCGTCGTCATCTCGCTCGATTTCCCATCCCCGCGGCTAAGCACGGTCGCTGTAATTTTATCGCGTGTTTTAGCGCGCCGATGCTTCATTCAATTACGATATCGGGAACGGGAACACCGGACGAAAAGGCTCGAGGGCTCGAGGTAGCGTAAATCCACCCGTCGAAAGGGAAAATAAAGTCGAGGACGAAAGTTAAACGCTGCCGGCTGGGTAATAAAAGTAATGGAAGCTATCCGATTGAGACAAGATATCGGGCCGTCGATCACGCGCAAAATGCGGTGAGTGACCGTTAAGATTAAATCCCGATCGAGAATCGCCCTCGTAGTGTTTTTTTTTTTTTTTAATATCTGTATTTCGTGCAATTTTATCAACGCTGAATTCGCAATCGTGTCACGCTCTACTAACGCTTCATTTAGAAGAGCGACAGCGAAAAATGAAGGATATTTTAACGTATACGATATCGCGTCCCTAGGAAATTTCCTCTTGGAAAGAGGCGCGCGCCTTGTTTTCTTAATAAATTATCAGTATATATCTCATCGTTTTTAATTTGCCGCTCGGTTGCGGAACGTCGGACGAAGAATTGCAGCACGCAACCGCGAATGAATGAAAGAGCGTTCCGACCGCGCTCTTAATGCGGAGGCGATGCAAAAACGATTCGGGACACAACAGGCAATTTCATTTCCATCTCGTTCGAGAGGAGCGTTCGCGCGCGGCGCGGAAGGATGGAGTGCCGCCAGCCACCCTCTCGTCGCTTTCACGCCGTTTACACGTCCGTCGAGCGGAAAGTTTGTAAGAAAGCTCGCGAGCTATATTAATGAGGGTCTCTCCGGAGCCCGTTCGCTCCCGAGGGAACGGGGATAAAATAAAACGGGTGTTCGAGGCGTAATTAGGCCAGGGATCCGGAGTCCTCGAGCCTCTCGGGATTCTCTCGCGCCGCCGAGAGGCGAGGAAAGCCGATATCCGAGAGTAGCCAATAATTCACGGGCCATTCCTTATTCAAATTCGCGCGAGCGCCGGTCTGTGTAAATTTTGCAGCCTCTCGTCGCGCAACGGGGTCGCGTGCCCCGAATTCGCCGCCCCCCCTCCCACCCCCCTGTGAACGTTTCCGCAAAGTCCGAGGGACAACGTGTCCCTGATGTGTAATATTCACGTTGGATGTATACGGGCGCGCCCGCCGTCGCGATATATGTTTATCTCTGAATTTCTGACGCTGGAAAGAAGATAATGGCCCGGCATGAAGTTTATATTTAGCAAATGCAGCTTTTATTTATCGTCGCCCCGGTTTCGACCGGTAAAACACAACTGCAATTTCAACGCCCCGGCCTCTCGCGCATCGGCGCTTATGGTCGCTTCGTAAAAACATCACGCGCGAAGAAAAACCGGATTAACTGGAAAAATATCAAAACGCAGGCCGATTAAATTAATATGTTTGCAACGTCCGCAATGATATATACCGTATGTATGTGTATACGTTTTTCCCGATGCGGTTATGGCGTCGCGCTTAATGTGGACTGCAAAACGATGCGGCTGCCGAGATCATTTCTCACACTGTCCCACTTTCCATACTTCTGCGATTGCGCGAGTGCACTTTCTTGCACTTACCGCCGATGCTTGTTATCTTTGTGTGTGTATATATATATATATATATATCCTGTCACCTGCGTTTGCGACATATTTTACGCAACATATTTTTTTATTGCGCAAAATTTCTCTTTTTTTCCAGTTTGTTTTTTCACGCCGGTTTCATACGCGTTTCCGTTTTACGCTAGCGTATCGAAACGATCTCTCTCTCTCTCTCTCTCTTGCTCTGCTCTTCGCTGGATCTGCGCTTATTTGGATGATAGGAAACAGGCAGTCCGCGATCCTGTATCTCGTGACAAATCAACTAGGAGAACGATCTCTGCGGGAGTTCCTCAGGGTTCGGTACTGAGACCACTGTTATTCGTTCTTTACTTACTGGGTTTTGGATCGATCCTGAGGTTCTGTAAATACAATTTCTATGCCGATGACCTTTTGATCTGCTTGCATGTGGAGCCTAGATATCTGCGTGACGCGATGCAACGTATAAACCAGGACATTTCAAGTATAGTTCACTGGGCAACTGCCAACAAATTGACCTTAAATCCAAAGAAGACAACTGCCATGATTATGGGGACAGCGAGATATGTGAACGAAATTCATAAACACGATTTGCCAAGAATTTTTGTACATGAAAATGCAATCCAGTATAGCGAATCTGTGGTATGTTTTGGTCTCATGATCTCTAGTACTCTCTCATGGGAAAAGCAAGTCACCAGAACGACCTCTAGGGTAAATGCATCGTTGTACCAGCTGAAATTGTGTAAGCACCTGCTTCCGCTTGCTCTTCGGGTACGGTTAATAACCGCCCTGATTTTGTCTCATTTTGACTATTGCTGCGCTGTCCTCACTGATATAACGGGTGAGCAAAACTTGCGGCTGCAGAGAGCATTTAATGCCTGCGTACGTTTTATATTTCAAACTGGCTGGGACGAATATATCACTCCATACTTTGAAAGGCTTCATTGGCTGAAGATAAGCTCAAGGCGGAATTATTTTATTGGCAACTTAACTTTCTCCATCTTGCACTCTAAGATTCCCTGTGTCCTATATAATAAATTTGAATATAGATGCAACATGACTCAGCGTGATACTCGAGCTCTGGGTGACGTTCTCACTTTGCCTCTGTGTCGTACGGAGTTTTATAAACGGTCGTTTAGCTATAGAGCGGCTAAACTTTGGAACGGTCTTCCGCCTGATCTGCGTAATTCAGAGTCGTTAATTATTTTTAAACACAAATTATATAATTACTTATTAAGCAATGACTCTAGTCTTTAAATCCTTAATGCTTGCGAACGCGCGTGTAGTAGCACGCACACACATGTAATTTAGTTTTTAGTCATGTATTTTATTGTATGTTATGGCTTTTGCGTTTAAGAGGATTTATCCTGGAGCGCATAATAAATATAGCGCTCTATCTATCTATCTATCTATCTATCTCTCTCCATTCAATATCCAAACTTCCGAAAAAAACGTTCGGCGTCGGCGACGGAAACTAAATGTCGGGTCGACCGTGTGAGATTTGTTCTACCCGCCCCTTCATTAATTCATTCGGGTCCGTCGATGGGACGGATAAAGTGCCGCGTTAGCGACGTCCTGAGGAAAAAAAAACTTCGCTCTTCGCTCCGTGCGATCGTGATTCACATTTATTACGCTTTTTGCTCCGCGACTTGGCGATAAACCAGTAATGGACGCCGATTTCGCTTGTATTTCGCGCGCTCCCGAGATTAATAAGTCGCGTTACTCGATTATCGGGGAAAAACATCCGAGAGGCTTTTAAACAAAAAATAAATAAAAAAAAAAAGGGAGAGAAAAAAAAGAAAGGGAAGGAAAAGAAAGATCGAAAAACCGCTGACGCTCGCCGACGGCATTTTGCCACAATCCGGTCACGTTCTGCAACCTTGTGCCACTCTCTTTTCCGCCATCCCCGACCCCTTCTATTTCTTTTTGCGCCGACCAATTTACGAAACGGCAGATTCGTCGCTGCAATTGCGGCGGCCCTTGCCGTCCTACGCTGCGCTGCGCTGGCGCTGTGTCGAATCAACATGGGAAAAGGCAAGAGCGAAAATGTTTCTCTAAGCCGTAAATGAGAGAATTAAATATTTAGACATAATCGGGGTAGCGCGTCGCCTCGGTAATGATGCCTTAGACTTCCGTTGCCGCGGTATCAATAATAACGTTATGCGCCTCGTGGCGCGAAAGAATATTAGAAGCGTCTAAATGAAATATCTATCCTGGAGTAAATAATTTTCTTACTTCTAAAAATGTCGATTTCGTAAATTAATAAACGGGGAGCTTCCTACATCTAGAAACTTAAATTTTACAAATTACTTATAATATATTCTAGAATTTTTTATATTCCTTTGTCACCTTCAAAGCTCAAACGTCATTGGGTTTTACGCTCTTAGGTGATAACTCATTTGACTTTACGCTTCGATTTGTTCTCCGAAATGAGTCTATGTATCTCGAGATGCATAGAATTCGTCTCGTTTTGCTATTTGTCTCTGTTTTCCCGGCCGCCTTTGTATCCTCGAAGGCTTACGTTAACGACCCAATAGTTCCTCAACGAAATAAATTATAGAGATAAAACGTATAATTTTTGGCTGAAAAATGAATTAAAATGCATGGAGAACATTCGTTCGCAAGTGAAAATGGCTCGTTAATCGCATCGATGAAACAACGGCCGCGCGTCGAGCGCACAATTCTTTGTAACGAATACTCTCTTTCCGCTCCAAAAATAATGTAGTATACGTCACAGATATCTCTGGACGTTGGGGAATTTTTTTCACGCGATATTCGAGACACACCGACAGAATGTAAAATATACGTGAACGATATTTCTTTTATGAGCGCGCAGAAAAGAGTTAACGAGAGAGAGAGAGTAGCTCGGAGGGAGGGAAAAAAAAGATACTTCACGTATTGAATAAAATTATATATGCGATGAATTTTGCTCGACGTAGGAACTACCCGCTCCGATCATAGTTAACAGGTGATCGCGCAGGTCGCTTGTCAATGCGTAGCGCACGTATATCCTAAGCACGATTATCATTAGTCGCGCGGCGTTATACCTGATGACCGCATAAGTGTACGCCGGCTATTAAGGGGACCAAATATGTAAATTTTCCTGATACCGTATGTCGGGCCGAAGCCGCCACCGTTATACACGCCAATCCTATTACACGCGAGTGTGCCAATTATTATCGTATCCATTCGAAATCTGACCGCATTTCTATCTCCGTCTCGCTCGCTCGCTCGGCGTCTCCCTCGCGGTCTTCCTGTCGTTGCGAGATTGTCGGCGGAACAACGTAATTATACCCTCCATATCGACGAATAACGAATCGCTAATTGCTATTTCAACAGTCGTAATTTCGCGCGCCGCGAGTTCGTCCGGAAACAAGTAATCCGTTTCCTGAGGATATTAAGGCAGCCTACAGTGCGCATTCGTAAATGCCGGGGATCCTTTCCTCTCTCTCTCTCTCTCTCTCTCTCTCTCTCTCTCTCTCTCTCTCTCTCTTTTCTATGTTATTTCTCTCTCGTTCCAGGTTCCGGCTACTTTTGACCCGAACCTTTCAAACTTTTCCCTTTTCACGTGCAAAAGGATTACGCGTAGAGGAAGCGCAGGATCTGTCAGAGGATAAAATGTATAGTCCCTCACACGTAAAGTACTCTCTCGAACGCTGCCTTTATCATTATTTTGACACTTTGATTTCAGTTTTCTTCTAATAAATTATTGTTACGTATACGTGACATTAAAGCAGTAATAATTTTATGTTCACTATTAAAATTGTACTGCGAAAGATAATTCATTTAAAGAAGTACAAGTAAGTAGTGCTACAAGAGAGGAAAATTTCTCACGGAGCTGAAAGCCGGTAAACTGTAGGATGATCGATTTTCCGGAGTAACGCGGCCCTCCTCTGGGAATTCCCGAATGCACATAATTCCACGCGTTCTAATTCGATAGTAATACAAATGGCCGTGCGCGGCGGAATTTAATAATACACAAGTCTATCGGTTTATCGATTTAATCAAGCGACATAACGAAGGGCCAAGGTAACGACGGAGCAATCCGAAACGTAATCAGCAGTTTTGTTGCTGGAAAACTTTTCGTCCCGGGGTTCATTAAGTCCCGAAAGCCATTTATTTCTTAGAAGTTTCTCTCGCGAATATTACGCGAATGATGAATACTTTTTCCGCTATAAACTGACAGTGTAAACAGCGTGAGTTTTAATAGGATTACGTTTTCACGAATGAATAAACAAGCGGCTTCACTTTTCCTACAGAGATTGAAAGATATCGTCAAAATTATTTTATACCATAAGTACATTAAAAGAAGCTAATCTTCCTCCCGTCGCGCAGAAATGTGTATCCCGTGAATGTGAAAAAAAAAAAACCGATTCCTCCGTGCAACATTCGATATTCCACGTTGCCTATGGCGATGTCATTATACATTTTTTATGTCGTATACCTTTTACGTAACGTAAATATATATAATATTATTAATAATTTATTTCTTCTGTCCGTTTACTTCACATTTAATGATATCCTCGTTGTCAACAAAGTCACAAGTATATTAAAGAAGCTGGTGTACTTCCTTTCTTAGCATAGAAATGTATATCTCGTAAATGTGAAAAGTTCGGTTCTACAAATGTTACAATTTTACGTTGTAAAGGTACAGTGAAATTATACATTTTTAATGTTACGTAATATATCTAATAATTGATTTTGTATATTTGTCATTGTACTTATTATTGGTATTAGTCGGCGAGAACGTCTTCCGTTTAATTCGGCTTTATTTTGAGCGCGTGCAATATTAACTAAACGTATACGTTAACAATGCAGAGCATCGTCAAAATCCGTGTGACAAATATATGCGCGCACCTTTTTTTTCGCCCTCAAATCGTATTTTTCTCCTCGACCCCCGCGTCGCGTTCGTTACAAAACGGGGCGGCTTAAAAATTGTCACACGAGCGACGCGCGACGCGTTCGCGACGGTTGGAATTCGTCTCGGCCGCGACTGGACGTTCCATTGTTTAACGAAAAAGAACAAAAAGGAAGAAGGAGGAAGAGAGGAAAGAACGAAGCGATGCGTTGGCGGCCAGCGGTCCCTCACGCGTCGATTAAAATTTAACAAACTCCGGCAAAAAGAGGAATCTCGGCCGGAATAAAATAACTTCTATCGCGGGTGCATGTGCCGCGTGTCTTCTGCTCTATATAATACCGTATTTTCCCAGATCCCAGAGATTTTATCACGTGGCAGCTTTTTCGCGCTCCCCCCCCCCCTCCGCCCCCTCGCCCGGTCGCAAGATCAAACATTAAATTCTGAATGAAAAAACCGGTCGCGAGATGGCCGGGCGATTTCGGGATTTCAGGCCGAGCGGATCGGGCACTAAAAGGAGAAAAAGGTATAAGCCGGAAGGGCGCAGCGTCAAGCTTGAGGTATGGGGTACGGGGTACGGGGGCAGCGCAAAAAGGAAGGTGTAAAAGCGAGGCAGTAAAACGCGAGAGGAATCTCTCCGGCAGAAAGTGGATGGCTCGAGCGTCGTTCGTCGCGTCGCGCGAACCAAGGGAGGACCGGGGGGGAAAAAATGTTTGAAAATATCTTTCGAAATTGCGGACGTTATTCCGGCGCGCTGAGTTACAGTCGCGCCACTTCCGGGAACTTGTTAAAAGACCTTGGGTGTGTCCTCCCCTTCCTTCCCCAGGAAAAAGTCGTGAAAGGAAATGATCTGAATGGGCACGTGACATCTCTACCGAGGAAACTGTGTTGCGTATGAGAAACGGGTTAAACGCGGGAAGGGATGGAACGTAGGGCATATTTCGTTGCGACGCGAAAAGGGAATCGCGTGGCATACGCGCGTATATGTATCTGCTTACGCTTTCGCGACTTTTATTTGTCGCGCGCATACCCTAGTCTTTTTCTCTGCCCGATATCTCCAATTCTACCCCTATCTTCGCGTATCGGCTTTCTCGCAATCCTACGTAGGGGGTATCGGATACCCGTGTGCGCCGCGTAGCGTGAACAAGAGAGATATTTAAGTTTCATACCGATCCAGCGTATAACGCTCGGTTTGTTCCCCAACTTTCCCCCAAGATATTCGCGCACGCGTATAACCCCTGTGCGCATTCCTTCTGAGAGATCACCGCGAATTATTATCGATAATTTCGAAAAGAGAAGTAGCACCTCTTATCGAGAAGCCTTTTACCAATCGCTGCGTTAATCGAAAAATATCTCTAATCGAAATGAAAATAATAATAATAATAATTGAAGGATAAATTATTCCTCGTATCTAGTATTAATTTACGAACATCTGGAAGGCTCTCTCAACACATCGCGCGGTACTTTCGAGGAAATAAATATTTCACGCACAAGCGACTTCAAACCGCTTTCAAGCCACGGCTCTATATAATTATTCGCGGCGTTCGTTTGAGCCTGGTACGTTCTGAATATCTCCCACGTAGATACGCGCGTGGATCTGAATCCTGATACGGCTGTATATCAAAGAGAGTCGCGGATATACGTGTATAAAGGCCTATCTACATAAGACGCAGAACGCAAGTCGCAAGACACACGCACAGTCTACATGTCAATCTAACAAAGAGGTTAGGTTGACATGTAGACTGTGTGTGTGCTTGCGACTTGCGACTCGCGTTCTGCGTCTTATGTAGATAGGCCTTTATGTAGATAGGCCTTAAGAGAACGTATCTCTTTACCCTCGCGATTTTTATACGTCCCCTTCAAGTCATAATTCTCGTGGCGCGGCATAAAAAGACAGGGAATACGTTTCCGGCGTATATCTCAGAGATAAAGGCATACAAGGGAGGGGGGAAGGGGTTCGGAGTTAACCGTTAAACCGCCGACGACGTGAGTTACCGTACCGTGTATCATTCTATGCCAGGAATGATCGCACATTCCCCAATACGGTGTATCCGTATATCGTGCATTCTCCGACGTGGAATTTCATATTTCTCCGGGTATACCTACGTGTATTTAAATGAATTATTTCTTTTATATGTATAAATAAACTACAATTAATACATCGCGCCTAATGATCGTCGCGAAAGGGGACGGTCCTCATCTCGCTATCACTTTCGAACTCGAAAGCCATTAATGACCGCACGTCCGGAGACAAAGATCATTCTTCTTCCGTTAGTATACGTTTTGCACTACCTGGAGTACGACCGGAGGAGACCGGTGCATTATAGTTCTAGGACGCCCGCGTGTCTACGGACAGAACGAAACTTGGCGAACTTAATTAATTTTCCACAATACGGCATTCACGCGGGCGCCGACAGGTTTATCATACGTTAACGTGGATGACAGGGTGGAAAATGACCTACTGTACCTCACTCACTTCGCGCGCGCCTTGGTTCTCCCTATCGCGTTACGGGCGAGTCTAAAATTTTTTCATTTTGCAATCCTTCAAGTTCGCCAACGTATACCTCGATACCTGTACCTATCTACCTATCCCACGTCGCGTCGTAAGGAAAAACTGCGCGTCAATTTGAAATCAGCCGAGGGCTTCCGTCGAAGAGCTGCAGCGGTGCATCCCGGCAAAGTGGTGGATGAAAGTAGCGACGAGCGGAGAGGAGAGGAAAGGAGAGGAGAGAAGCAAGAGGGAGCGTTGCAAAAGTCGAACGATTGGAGGAAAACGATGGCGGGAGAGGGGCCCCGGGAACTCGTCGGGTCACGTAGAACGATAAATCACGCGGTTATGGCGAGCGCACACGTACACGTGAACTTGAACCGCGAGAGGAGAGCAGTTATTCACGCCACCTCCCTCTCCACGGGTGTGTGAGAATTCGACGCGTTGCGGTCGAAAATCTATATATATATATGTATGTATATGTCGCTGTATATATATCTATACGCGCACTCGGTATTCATCCCGTCCGTGGGTAGATCCACGAGCCTCGCTGTCCCGGCTGCTCTCGAAAACTCCCTCGTCGTTAGCCAAATTGATATCGTTCGCCGACCGAAAGTTCGACGGTGTCTCCGGCAGGCACTGCTTGGTCGGGGTTGGTCGGAGTCTTGTGCGCTCCACGTGGTTGTGTGTGTGTGTGTGTGTGTGGGGGGGGGTGGGTGTGTGTGTGTGTGTGTGTGTGTGTGTGTGTGTGGGGGGGGGTGGGTGTGTGTGTGTGTGTGTGTGTGTGTGTGGCGTGGCGTGACGTGTGGCGTTCGCAGACGAGGGTGCGGCGGGCGATACGTGCCCGGCGAGGTCCTGCGCTCGATGCATTAAACCCGCCGCGGGAGACTCTCGCGTGGTTCTCAGACAATCGGCGAGCAGATTGGCCGCAGGGGGAAGTGATCCGCGCAGTTCCTTAGGCCCAACGAACCTACGGCATCAACCCGAGTTCCTGACACCGCGGGCATACACACATTTATACGCACGCACAGACATATACACACTCCCAAGTTTGAAGAATAATTTATCGCACCAGTTTCTACCATACTACGCAGTTTCACAGACGAATTGAATAATGGCCGATGCAAACCGAGAAGGAAATCGCTAGTGCCAATAATCAGAAGAAGAAGAAGAAGGCGAGCGGATTCTTACGCGCGAACCCCGAAGTCCCGGCGAAAGGGGGAGAAATATCGTCCCGGACGCGAAAGTCGCTCCTCCGTCGGGTGTTATTGATATTAATGCGATCGCTGTTACGCCGTGATGGATATTAGCGTGATCTATCCGCGTTCAGAGGGAACGTGGTCTCGGGTGTTCACACAGTGGGGGTTGGCAAGTGGTAACAGCCCTTGTCGCTTAAACGATTTCCATAAAGCAAGCGGCATCTCGAAAAGCCAAGCGTCTGACAGAGTGATATACAGGCAACGCTCATGCATCTCCGCATAGCACCACTTACGTACTATCTTTTGAAATTACGTATTGAAATTACTATTGTTTTTCTCATCTCGTATAAGAGACATGTAAATTGATAGTTTCTTTCGCGCAGAGTCCTCGTGGATTTCTTTTCGATAAAAACTGTGAAGGATTATTATATAGTTACCGATTGTTGCCGCTCGAGAAGTTTTGGCAAGCTTCAAACTCATATTGTGCGCCCGATCGAGATCCCCCGTTCGATCACCGACACGTCTTCTCTATTTTTCCGCCAATTTACGTCCTTTAAAGCCGTTACAACAGTTTTTCCGCGGGGCGTAAGTTTGACGCAGCGCGGCGGTAGCGTGTACTCTCCAGCGACTGGGAACTTGCCCCGAAGAATTTCATGCCGCGGTGACGCTATTCCCACGTCGATCGGGGTCAAACTCGTGTCGCTTTACGATAGTAACTTTCCCGTTCCCAGATCAAATTCCGCTCCCGCCGTATTGCTGCGCTCGGCGATAAAATAAATTATCAATCTATTATTAGATAAATGCTGATTGATTTTGACTTCTTGTGACGTCTGGCTGTTGCCACCACTTGTCCACGGAACGATTGCTTCGCGGTTGTGGTCGAGAATTAATTATTCTTCTCAATTTCGGATATGTATATTTATTACGTCGAAGTAACAATGAGAGTTAGAATTTAGAATCCGCGACTCTTACACGGTAGCACGCTGGATGGCAAATGATTGCGCGGGGTAACCGGCGCCCGCTCCAGAACCGAAAGGGCCCGAAGGGAATCAAGCGCAAGTCCCTAGTAGTATCGCGTGCGCAGGCGTGGTTGTATTTCCAACAAACGTGATCAACTATTTTTTTGCGATTCGTCATCGTTACGTGAAATACGTGTGCACCTACCAGCCGTTGAAAGATAAATGTGACGCATCGCGACCTGCTTAATATTAATTTAAACTGAATATATGATATATCTTTAATATCGCGCAGGGCTAGAGAGAAAACGAAATAAATAATGCTGGCATATCGCCATATGTTAAATGGTCGGAGTTATTTGTTCTTATGCACAATGGAACAGACATATTGTAAATAATTATTTTACGCAGAAATAATTCCGACTTTGCCAAACGGAATTCCCGCAGCGTGCTGCATGGTTTTCCTGCCATTTAATTATCGCGCAGCGAAATCTGTATATATTTCCGTAAAAGGGAACAGCGTCATTTTTCAGCAAACGGAAATTTCTCGGTGACCGAGAAAAATGTGATACGCTTTTAATTTATATATATGTGAAATGTTATATGCGTAAAATAATAATAAGGAAACGTAGGGGTTTGAGAGTCTATCGCGGTTAGTAGTGCGTGAATTAACGCTATGTAACATTTTAATTAATAATTTGAAATATAAATTATAAATCGTATACGTTTCGGCTCTACTTTGAGTCATCTTCAGCGGTGAAGCCGAAACGTATGACGTTTTGTAATTTGTATTAATTATTCTTTAAGTGTTACATAGCCTTAAATTACGCACTAATGTTTGACTCTTAAAACCAATTGCCCTTAATTTTATACTCGTTAATTTTAATATCAAAGAATCTGTTAATTAATTATTTACTAGCAAGAATATTCGACATATTATCACTATACTCTTAACTTTAATTATGTGCATATATATAATTTTTATATAATTATATGTATGTACACATAACACACATACACATTGCACGCACACATGTTCTTTGCAAATATATACTTTCTCCTCGACGTCCTCGGAGCGCGTATATGCACTAATTCCCACTCTCAGCAGCAAATGTTTCTAGCTCTTAAACAGATTAAACTTTAATCATCTCCGCGGATTTATTTAAATAGTAAAATTAATTAAAATATATAAATTGTATGTTTGCTATTTTTTACAAGCGTAACTGCGACAGTCGTCGAGTAGTTATTCAGAGATTTATCAAGTCTCTTACGTAAATATCGGCGTTGATATCGGCGAATCTTCTTAATTTACGATGCCGAAGGAAAAATTCGGAAGACTCGCGACGCAACTTCGAAGCCCCTCCGATACGCAGGACGTTAGGTATCGCGTAAGCCTCGCCATTGTTCCCGGAGTCCTTATCCCGCCGGCAGGCCAAAACACCGACAAAGACCTAACCTTAGACCGCGACCTCCTTGCTGCATTTTCCGCGGCTTCGGGTATGCGTCGGGGTATCGAGGCAGACGGTTCGATACCGGACAGCATTGTTTTCGGGGTCCCATTATAAGCGCGCCTCGATTCCGGGCGGTTCGTGCCCCAAGGCACCCTCTCCTTCCCTCTCTCTCTCTTCCCTTTGTCTATCTATTCCGCACTGCTTTTGAGGCCTCTTTATGTCGATGCCAACGCCAACGCCGGGAGCTTCCGAGAGCGAGAGCTCTCTTCGTGCCATCGAGCGGAACGGCACGGGGAACGAACCAAGACGGGAGAGTGCTCGCGACGATATGGCATTACGAGGCGCCCGCGCTGTAAACGCATAAGCTTTTAGGAGCCTAGGAGGAGGAGGAATTAGGCTGACGGTATGCCGCAAGTCCTGACAGAAATTAGAAGGACAGCTCGTGAGAATATGGCGTCACAATTGCTTTCACGCAAGAAATACGCCGCATCAACGTGATCCGTTATGGCGTATTGGATATCGAAAGTAACCGTACGTCATTGTGCGCGCGCGAAATGGTATTTAGAGAAAGACTTTTGCAGTAGTCGTTGAAATTTCATTCTTCTATGTCACTATTTCTCAGCGATACCACCTAATTTCTCTCATAGACGAAACGGTCGCGACGTACAGGAATTTTTAATGGTGAAATTATTTGTATTGTCTCGATATTTTCCAGTTAGAGAGCAAATATTGTATCGGAAGAGAATATTTCGCGATACTGACACTTTCGCTGAACGTGCCGGGACGCGATCGGGAGCATTGGGCGAGAGGAGAGGCATACTCTCGCGAAATAATCCTACGTCGATGGAAGCGGAGCGGATATCCGGCGACGTAATCCAGGAGGATCGGTGACATTTCCCTAAGAGACGGGGGCGACGAGTACCGTATCCGTGAAATCTCGCGTCCAGTCGGCGTGAAGCTCGCGTTTCACGGCCTCGCATAGGCGAGCTCGTGGGGATGCACGATCCCAGGGCGGGGTATATACCGAGAACGCCGAAGAGAAATGGGAAGAGAAACCGGAGAGAGAACGAGAGGAGAGAAACGGTAGTTTCGCGCACGAGAGATCGATAGTCACCGCCGTCGTGGTCCAGCTACCAAGATGAGCGGTCACGATGTGCCCGTTGTCTCTGTGCGCCAACAATCTCATGCATTGTGAGCATTACCTCCCCTCGAAGGCACGAGAGATCGGGGTCACGGAAGGACCTCGGACCCGGAGGGTATACATACGTCGCCCTCCACTGAGAGAATGCTTCCCTCTGATATTTGCCGCTTGCAAACCGAATCCTCTATTGTGGTATCTTAATACAGTGTCGTCTACGATTACGATTTATGCTCGCACGGTTATATAACGAATAACTGTTTAATCTTATGCGAGGTTGTCTCTGTCTTGTATGTATATCTTCGACATATTTGTTATTGTATTTATTGTTACACGCGATCATTATGATCATACGTGTATCTGTTTATTCTAAGAAATTGTATGCATAAAATGTAATGTATAATATAAATGAATAACAATGTTATATAAGTAGAAACAGTTTTTTCAAATGTATTGTAAATTGCCCCATCTCTCAACTTTTGATTCCACCGAACTATCGGAATCGTAGTAACTGGTACGACGCCATCTCGACATTACGGAAAAACTCCTCGGTATTTCGCATGCACCAGCGGCACGGTAATGCCATCAGGACGCGAGGATAAGGAGACGTTTCGTATTCGAGTCCGTCGATGTACCAGTCGCTCGCGATCTTTGTTGCTTCGCTGGAGAAACCGGTCGCGGTTATATTCTCCGCTGGCACGTGTTGTTCGCGAAGCGTATCCCTTTTTATAACATTTTTAACGAGTATTTCCCGCGACGGGAGCCAGTGGGGGTACATATGTAATGTCGTCGTCGTCGTCGTCGCCGACGCCGAGAGCTGAGGGGACGGATTGAATACGTACGCGGCAAAAATAATGCGACATTACTGTTTCTTTATGGACGGTTAGTTATTACACCACGGAATCTCGCTTGCCAGAAAATTGGCGAGCGCGGTGGAAGGCGCTACGTGTACATACGGCGAATTCGCGCGCGCGCTCGCGCGGCCCGGGGTATAATGGCGCTGTAACAATAATCTCGTCGCTTTTATTACCGCCGCTTTTTGTTAGGTTTACCGTCGAATGGCACCGTTAGATTTATTCGCCCCGTAAATCACGTTTGATACCGCCGTCTCGGGGCTCGTGCTGGCGACGATATATAGAGCATTTTCCCGCTCTATATACTCGCGCTTCTAAGATAAGAATAGCGAACAGTGAAGAACCGCCTCTTTTATTCGGCGCAATAAAAAAAGTGCAATAATTTAAATGAATAGATAATTAACTAAAGATTCTCGACAATGGAATTAACAAGGAACAAGGAGAAGGTGGGCTTTGAAAGTCAAAGCCCACCGGCTAACTATATATATAAGCGTCAGTTAACGTATAGTCTTGAATTACTAATACGAGGCAAAGTTATATTACATCGTTTTGGCGAAGATGCATTTCAGTGAAGATGAGCTCAAAGCAGAGCTGAAACGTCCGATTTATATAACGTTAACTTGCGCACAGTTAAACGCGTTTGATTCTCAAAGCCTTGTCTTTTCTTTGTTACTCGTTATTTATAAAATTTTCATGCCAACTTTTAATCTCCGAAAAAAAAAATGGACGACGTTTTCCTAGAGGATGTTACAACGGTATGGTATCAGAACCTTTTCCGATTATATGGGAATTTATGCGTTTCCCCGAGCACGATAAATCGATCTCTCGCCGCTCGAAGATTTTAAATAAATTCACCCGCGGTATAAATGTTTGACTTCCGCCGAGAAGCAAAATGCTGCTTCAGGATGTAAAGAACAGCATCTGGCGCGTAAACCCGCGTGGCAAACATAGCGAGCCAATATATCGATTTGACGTCGCACGGGGAGGGAGGAGGGCGGCGAAAAGAGGAGGGAGGAAGAGAGAGTGCCCCGTGTGCCGGGTGAAATTTTCGCATGATATCGGGAATCTCGAGGAAAAGCTGCTCCGCTCGAGCGAGCGCGTTCCGAGAAAAACGAAGTAGAAAAGGGAGTCTATGTATTCCTACAGGAAATGTCTTTCAGAAATCGGGCGCGCACCGGCACCGCCTCGAGACCTCGTTATACATATGCTCCCGGTCTCTCGCGGCGGACGGGACGGCGCACGTCAGTTTCGCACATACGTGAACGAAACTGCAAATACCGCGCCGAAGTACGCCCCGTGCGTCGTCGCGTCGTCGATGTGCCGCCGACAAGCGGGCGCGCGGGCATACGCGGCGCTCGCTCTCGTCGCTATTGTAACGCGATACAATCTCCACGTAACTACCAGACTAGTTGTTTGGCTGCACAATCCTATTTGCCAGGCAATCGGCCACCGCCGGGTGGCGGTTCGTGTAATCCCTGCGGGCTCCTGCCGCCGCCGCCGCCGCCGCCGCTTCCTCGCGCGCGCCTCCTCGCCGCTGCGGTAAGGGTCGTAAAGCCGCGGGGGTCTCTCTCTCGAAACTCTCGCAGATTTTCAGGGTCGTGGCTCCGTCTCTGATCCCGAGGACCGACCCGACCCGTTTGTATGAGATACACGCGCGATTACGCGACCTGCAAAGTGGCTGGCGCACAAGTTGTCCGCGTCGCTGCTCGACGAAATGCGCGCGCTGACGTCGAAACGGGGAGGCGAGCGCCGCTATTAACGTTCGGATTCACGGAGAGGTTGATATTCTACCTTGGATACCGATAAGGGAACAACGACGAGGAGAGACGCGACGTACTGCGACTACCGCCGCCGCCGCCGCCGCCGCCGCCGCCGCCGCTGCTGCGGATCCTAGATTACGCGTCCTAGTTAGCTCCTAATGTCGGCGGAGAGTCTGTGACGGGTATCGGGAGCCCGTCGTTCGCTGTGAATGTGCGACGCGCTAAATTGTCTGGAAGGTAATTATCGGCTCTCCAGAGACGCGGACGCTTTGTCGCGCGCGCGTTGTGCCAGACACTTATTTGTACGCTGCGGATATCGTCCGAGGCAGCGAGACGCAGTAAATAAGCCTGCCGGCTGCTAGCAAAGTGGAGTTACTGTCACGAACAGTATTCGTCGATGACTGATAAAGTTGGATAATTAATGGTAAGATGGCCGGCTGCTCTCGTGTTCCGAAGAGGTATATCGCGTTTAACATAATACTGCGGACTATATCAGACATACGGAGCTTAATGGGGTAATTAAGTGGCTCTGGGCTCTGCACAAGCCAATTTTTTCGTAAAAAAAATGTAGAGCTTTACTATAACAATCTCAACGATAATTCGATTAATTGATTTCTCGCAATTTTTCTGGAGCTGTTCATTTTTTATTGTTGTTACAATAAATTACGGGGTAAATCGCGCGCGCACTTGTTTATTGATCGCGCGCGGAGGCAACGACCGGGTATAATTTAAACGCGAGGTTATTTTCGACGATCGAACGCGGGAAAACCAAATTCAAAATCGTTCCTAACGCATACGATAATTGTCGCAATTAGATCGCGCCGATTGCACCGTGGATGCAATTAAAATCCTGCGATTCGTTTCGCGATGCCGCAAACCGACGTTGACCCGCACCGGTGCGGTGCCGCGGTGGCCGAAAACGCGGAAGGAGGAGAAACGGAAAACCTTTCATTCTGAACGCTCGTACGACGTGTTTATTGTTTTTCTTTTAGACTCGCACGCCTTGTTTACCTGATTGATATTAGGATTTCTCAGTTGGAAAACGATACAAATCGCGAAAACACAATTTCGGAAAACGGACGGAAAAAAATGCTCGTAACTATGCGCAACAATCCCGATCATTTCCGACATATTTCCGACATATTGCGTGAATGAATATATAATACCACTCTTTCGTGAGTGGTATCAGCTATTTTATGTATAATATGGTCAACCACTATATATATCGATATATTGGAAATTTAATGACGCTTCGACGAATTTTTGGAGTCGCCGCTCACTTCAAAAGGCGACGTAGAAATATTTTTCGGCCCGATATAATCAATATTTATTTTAGTCTGACGATGAAGGGTAAGAGTGAATTTATACGATGTCGATCGCGGTGCGGTCTGTCGAGTAGATGGAATTCTAATTAGGTCCTAAGAAATCCATAATTACATTCTGCAACCGTAAATATTATGTTGTATATCTATGCGAGTTCTGTCGTTGCAGACCCGCAAATGAAATTTGATCAAATGCACTACGCGCGACTGGCACGGCGTAATTAACTTTCGCGGGTCACGATAAGTCCCATTAAACGTCCTGGCATTCATTCTTAAAATTCGAGCACGACGAGCGTGTTAACTTGCGCACGGTAACGCGCTCGTAACGCGGCGAAACTTTGGAGTGATTACCTTAATTCTGCCTAAAGAGTACTAAATGAAATTACATCATCATTATTTCTTATTCAGTCGGCGGAATTGCGTTATTGTTAATAAGGCTCTCGTGTTGTGCGAGAATTTACGGCGCGCAGCACGAAAATTACACCGCGCGCGCGCGCGCGCGCGTACGCTTATTGTTTCCATTACGTCGCACAAAGCGTGCCGTCGCGCCCGCGCCGGTTTGTCGCATGTTTATTGGCCTCTGCGGTATAAAATAAATTTTATTGCCTGTTCTGTTAAAGGGAAAATTACGCGAAAAATTTCGTTGCATTGCGACGCGACGCGGCGCGATGACAGGCTAACAAGCGCTTGTTATAAGCGAATGTGCAATTATAATCTAATGTAATTCGCCCCCGCGACGTGCCGCGCCGCGCCGCGCGCTGTCTTTGAAAGTGGAGCGTGAGTGCCGCTTAATAACAGTAACGAGAGCAATTTAATGTAATGGACGAAAAAGAAAGAGCGAGTTTAACGCCACGCCGCCGCGACGCAGGCGGTGCTCTCCGACCGGCTTGCGTCGCGTCCAAGTATTTTGAAAGGCTCCGCTCCGAGATTAATTGCAATTAGATTGGAACGGCCGACTGGTTTAACGATCACTCCAAGTCGATCGAGCGAGTGAACGTCCGTGAATGCCTCAATTTGTCGAAATAAAGTCGCTCGAGGTGGAGGAGGAGCGACTTTGACCGACGGCAAGAAGCTCTCCGGGAATACCTAATCGCGCATTTTCCCGGGATTACGTGGCGCAATTTGCGACATCGGCTGCGACAATCGACGACGTCGCCCGTTCGGCGCGCGCGTGCCTTTTCGTGCTTGAAAAATGTGCCGGGCGGGCGAGCACTTACGGCGCTTTGTTTCGCGCGCGAAAGTAAAATCGTCTGTATATTGCCCCGACACGATTGTTTTCTGTTTTTTTTTTACGGAAGGGAGAAGAGGGAGAGGGGAAGGAATCGACTGAACGCCCCGCAGTTTTCCGGTAAAACGCGGGCCCTTTGATCCACTCCCCGGCGCTTCTACGAGCGCCGCATTGTGTATCGCATTTTCCACAAGCAACAACCGTGGCATTTCGCAAACACGCCCGAGCGTAACGGGGCGCGCCAAAGGTCTTTCTTGTTCGCGATTTACGCGCCCCCCTCCCTCCCAAGCCGACCAATTTCGCGAGACACAATGCGGCGGGGGAGAACCTTGCGCGTGTCGTGGGACGACCCCCCTTCCCCCCACGGCAAAAAGAAGGTGACCGAAGACGCGCGCGAGTGTGCAAGTATACGTACTGCAGCTGAGAGGACAGGCGCGAAGGGCGAGAGGGCGGACGAAAGTGACCGGTGTGTACGTATACACCGGGAAAACTCGCGAGCGCTTCGTCGCCCATTCCACGGGACGACTCCCCTTTATGCGCGCCATTATTTCTATCCAATAGAGGCTGAGTAATGCCGCGCAAGGTTTTTCTTTTTCCCATCCCTGGCCCTGTGTCCCGCGAGCTTCCACCGACAAGCGGCGTTACTCTTTCATGCCTTTTTTCCTCCCTCTCCGTTCTTTTCTTTTTTTTTCTCCCACCGTCCTTCGCCGCCCGCGCCGTCGGCCGCCCCTTGCAGTTTGCAAGCCTGCCGTCGTCCGTCTGCCCCATCTTCCTCCACATCCTCCCGCGGTGTCCCTTTCCGGTACGCGAAGAAATTTTGATTATAACCTGGCAGCTACTTTCCCGCGGTAAAAGTCTGATGGTCTGGGGTACCTTAATTAATTTACGTTAAGAGACTTCGCGGAAAGGCAGGTGTACCGTACGATTAAATGGCTTAGAGCGCCGTTAATGGGTAGTAAGCCGGCGCACTACTGCCATGCCGGGCTGAACACATCGGATGATATACCGGGAGAAGTAATAACGTGGATGGAGAGCCGTTCATGTTTATTTCATGTGTGGCCAATCGCGCGTGCTTTAACGGATCTCTCGCGGAACCGATTCGCCCGATATCACCTGTAAATCGCGATTTCCCATCGTGACGCTCCGTTCGCCAATAACGTACTCGAAATATTCTCTCAACGTGGAAAAAAGAATGCGCGATTATTTATCCCGTTGCGGTGCAAAACAAGCCTTATTTTTTTCAATTAAAAACGTAATAAAAATTAAAAAATAAATTAAAGGGCTTAGAGACGCAACTGGGGTGGTGTTAATGTCGATATATTCACGTGTATTCAATAGATTTACAAACGTTTGAGTCTGCATTCAGACAATCCTCAGTGTAAGTTTGAACAAAACTGAATAAAAAATAAACGGCAATTAAGTTACAATGGTATGCAAAACGCATTATTCATTGTCCAATGTATACGTAATTTAATGTATACATTTTATTTATTTGTTCAAATCTACACTGAGGATGGTCTGAATACAGACTGAAATTCTATTAAACTCTATTTGTAACTCTATTAAATTTAATACACGTGAATATCGACGCCAACACCTAGCTGTGACTCTAAGCCCTTCAATTAATTTATTAATTTTTAATCTTTGAGCCTCTTTATATTTATAACGAAAATTCATTGATACTCGCGTATGCAATCAAATAGTCTCGCTATTTGCAAGAGGTCACGAACAGTTGCGGCGACCGGGGCTTTCGTGCTAAAGGAATGGCACACGTTTGGTGAGCTCGAACACGCGATTTATATCGGATATCGGACATCTTGTACGGTTTAGCTACTAAAAGAATAGCTCAAAGCACTCGGAAGTCCAGAACACTGGAAATCAATAATTGATAAGAGGAACGATTCTTCTTGTCTAGCGAGTGTGGACGGCAATTCCCGCTCCGCCGAGAGTGGATTTATACTGTTCCTTAAAGCTCGGCCCCTTGCGCGAGGCGAAAATCGAAAGCAGCAGTGGGTTCTGTTAAGACCCGTAATAATAGTATACCCTATACACATGTACGATTTAATATTCCAACGCATATATGGTGTCTGTGAAACGACGCTCGTGTCACGACGTTTCGGGAAATAATTGCAAATATATGAGCGGCGGGAATTGTAGGCGATTACGACGCCGAAATGATAAATGAAATTAAGACAATCGAGACTCCGTCGGGGGATTTCGAATCCGCGCGATTAACGAGCGGTGTCGGTGTGGCGATGTAAATTTTGGGAATTCATCCATCGCGGCCGTGTTCCATATAAAACGTCCGTAAACTGACAGGTAGCACACGGCCGCGCATGCTTTTATCGTAAACGGGTTACTCCGCGGACGCATTGATGAAACAACCAATTATTCTCCTCGATGCACCCCCGGAGACAATTGAGTTTATGCGGCCGATCATATTTTCGTTCCTGTCCGCGGCGACAGGACGTATAAGCTTTTTAACGGATTTGTCAATCGCATTCATGTAAAATCATCCGGCCGACGATAATCCCGGCCCATTGTGAGAGAGCTCATCAGCGGAATGCATCTCGTTCGCATTAGCCCCCGGCGTGGTGGCGCGGCTGCGGCCCCTTTCAACCGCCCGCTATAACCTGCATTGTTTTTACTTCTGCTTTTAATTAGCCGCTCGCGAGCATTCAAGTGCCTCAATGGTTTTAGCCAACTTTCACAGCCGCTGGAATCTGAATAAATCCCTTTTATACGCCGCATAATGCTGACGGATTAGCGCAGCGGTATAGTTCGCTGAATAATGCGAGTGGATAACGAGAACATTTCTTCATTAATATCAATCAAAAATCAACTCACGATAGTTGTGGAACGTACGGACGGCTGAAAAAAGTATAAATATACATTTTTTTTCTCACTCGTCGATAGACAATTAAACAACATCGTGTACGACAATCGTAAATTATTCTTTATTTAACAACGCATCCGTCGTAAGATTGAAACGCGGCTAAACAAAAATTCAAGCTAAACTGGTTGTGGCATTAAGAGAACACGATGAAAGTACATCTGTTATATGTATCACTTTAAATCTCACTTCGACGCCGGGCGATATAAGTTCGTATATTCGGAGTTTCCCCGCGGCACAATTGGAGCCGCCGCGCCGCTGGGGAAACTTCGAACTCGTAACAGTTTTACCTTTCGCGACTACGCGAATAAAGAGGAATGAGTAAAAGCTGCGACACGGAGGATCGAAGTCGAGTGCTCAGCTTGATTTATATAGCGGACCGGGACAACTATAGTACCCCTCCATCGCGCAATTGCATAAAAACGCGCCTCCAGATAATGCAAAGAATAATAGAGAAAAGGATATTTATCCCCCGGACTTGAGGCTAAATTTTTGATAATTCGTTGAAGGGAAATTCGTATTGTGCTGATATCGCGGTTAGGTTAGGTAAAGACACCGTAGTCGCGCGGGCGAGAAAAAATACCAGCCGAACTTGGGGGCAACTTTAATCGATCATATAATGAATGCTCGTCCGCCGGCGTCCTCGTATCCGGAGGCACGCCGCCGCCGCCGCCGCCGCCGCCGCCCGCATTCAGGAACTTCAGAGGCTCTTCAGTCGTTAACGGAGTTTCGCCTTAACGACTGGCCGCTTCGATAAATTTCAATCCGCCTCCTCAGCCACCCAACCCACTCCTTCCCCTCTCCCTTAGTCCTAGGTCTTTATCCAGCGGCGCGCGCGCGAGCGAGCGCGCTTTCCAAGACCCCTATACGACGACCCTGGTATGCGCTGTGCAAATATGACCCAAGTTGACCCCGGGACGAAGAACTCCGGCAGAAAGCACTCGCGCGGCCCCCTCCTAAGTACCCCCGGACGCAAGCACAGCCACCGAGAGTTTGTCTTTGGTATTAACGGGTTTTGGTATAGAGGCTCGGGAGCTGCAAGAGCGAGCGAGCGAGCGCGCGCAAGCGGAGCGCACCAGCTTTAGTACCATAAATTCCCGGGTACACGCGGACTCGCCGCCGCCGTTAATATCGCCCGCGGGAAAGCGGTTTATGGGAACCACCGTCTAAACCTGCCCACCCCTTTGTTGTATTTACTCCGTATTTACTCCTTTTTCCGGATCGGCTCGGAAGATATCGCGCGCGGGCGCGCGTGTTGCCGCCTAGGTAGGTGGATCCCGGGGAAATAGTATTAAATCTTGATAGCGACGGGGTGCACCCTTCGCCTTATTTTAACGTGCGTTATTTGGACGCTGTGACGGACGGACCGCGACAAGCACGGTGATCGATCAATCGTCGACGTGGGGTGAATTAGTATTTTCGATCTCGCGCGCACCTCCGTGCCCTACTCCTTGATATTGACGCGTTGGGAATACGCGGTAAGGCAGGAATGACGGGATATCGAGAGATATTACGAGATACTTTATCAAAAGGCGTTGGATGTTGAAGGGAATGCATCTAATTTCGTAAATCAAACGAATCTACCAGGTTGAACGCTACTCTAGTACTAGAAACTAATACATAAATATAATGTGTAATATATTTATAGAATATTGGCTGCTTTATATAGAACATTCCATAACATATATATTGCAATATAAAGTAAATATATTTGTACTACGATATTATAAACTCTATAATATAGAGAATCCACCGGCAATTTCCTTGTATTTCTTTCCAGCGTAATTTGTGGAAGCTTGCCATCAGTTATCCCGGTTATGTGTCACTAACGTTAGTTATATGTCAGCCAGTAGTTACGTCCGGCTTTGGTCAGACCGTTCCACCAGTGCGCAGCGCCTTTAAAACGCGAACGGCGCGGATTACCGTCGGGCAAGGTTGTAAATTGAAAGGAAAATCGCTTCTTGAGAGAGCTCACGAACGTCCGCGCGCGACTTCCACGACGCCCGGGGCGCGAAGAATAAATTCCGCGAAGAATGTTTCCCGTTAAGTTTCCGGCGGAGCAATATCGACGCTATTTATCGTTGTCCCCTCCCCCTCCCCTTCCTCCCGGAATAATTGCCGCTTACGTAAATTCGCGTACAACTGGAAATGCGAATTTACTGATTTTATATTTCTACGGCTTTAATTAACAGCCGCTACTTTCCTCGTTGCGTCGTGCAGAAAAGCCGCTCTGTGAGTCCCGGAAATAATAGCGCGCGCGCGCCGCTTGTAAATACATTTTAAACCGGAAATTGAAAGGAAAAGCGGCGCGCGCTATATGGGTGAGGTGTACCGGCTGCCGTGGCGCTGCGGAAAATTTCCTGACACTGTCGGAAGGACAGAGAGGAATAGCCCGCGCCCTTTGATAGTTAGACGAGAACGGTTATCAAAAAATGCCAGAAATATAGCGCGGTTGTGCTGGGATAAAATGCGATTATTTCTCTGTTTTACGTACGATAAATGAAATCAAATTCCGCACCGCAATCCAAATGTTGAAATCATCGCGCATAAAAGAGAACATCGCGGTCGCCGAAATGCGGACGCAGAAATATTTGTCAAAGCACCGAGGGGGGGGAGGAGGGGCGAGGGGAAATTGCAAAAATAGCGCAAATGCCGGGTAACGTAGGAAAAATTGCTACTTGGTAATGGTTCAAGAGCACTTGTTGAACTATCGGAAACCATCGTGACCTTTTCCACTCGAGGAAAACCAGAAAAGGGCTGACCACCCTTCACCGGTTGCAAGCAGCATTCGGGTAGCAAAACCCTTCAAAAATAGGTCGCACTTAAACGCGAAAATAACCCCTCCTCGATGGAATCGATGTACTCCCCGGCATCGCGAGTTTACGTCAGAGTGTTTATCCACCCGCCCTGCCGGGTGGCGAAAGAGAAAGAGAGAGACGAGAAGATTCAATTACCTCCTCGCAACAAATTGCAAAATGGTATAGCGTAAATTGAAGCAAGAGCAACGTGCCGGGCATTAAAGTTGGTCGCTCTCGATTTTGAAAAGCCTGCAAAAACCGTATTTCAGCCGACGAACGGTAAAAGAGTTATTTTTTTCCCCCAGCGATATTCAATTATGAAAATTTGATAACTATCGGCTGAAAAAAAAAATCGCAGAGCGATTGTAGCGGCTCATACAAAAGCCTTTCTATATATAAAATATAATAGAAAGTCTCTTTGTGCGACCAAAAATAATTTTCCTATCTTGTTTCTATGAAACTTGTTTTACACAATTCTGTTGTGTAATTGTTTGTGTCATCCCTCCTGCCTCCCGTAAAAACGTTAACTGTGCTGTGGATGACGGAATCCCATGCGGGACGTACATACATACAATGCCGACGCGCGAGAGGCATGGGAAGAGCGACGCTAAAAAATTATATTTTTCAATTAAATCGCAAGAACATTTCAAAATTTTTTCCTCTCTCGATAAATAAAGACTCGGGGTACTGAAAGGATTAATATTTTTCTACACAATAGCTCGGAGTATATCCCCTGCATAACGGAGCGGGAATTGCGTTCCCGAGCGCGCGGGCATGGTACACGTGCGCGCGATTCGTCGCCGTCGCCGCCGCCGCGCCGGGGCGACGACGGGTTGCGGAATAATAAAGATTTTGCGAATTTGATGTTTCAATTTGTCGGGGGCTCTCACAGCGGGGGGGGGAGGAAGGGGAGGTGCGCGCGATCTCATCTTCGTTGTTAACCGGAGCGATGTCGAGCACGCCGGGCATAAATTGCGGGGAGACGAAAGCCGGGGCGCTTAATATCGCCCAGCACGTGGAAGTCGTTTACGGAAGCGCGGAGCGAAGCGGAGAAGCGCGTTCTTCACATCAAGGTACCTACGCTCTTCTATATCCGTTGCCATAGGCTTCCCATATTCGCGCGCTGTTTAGCGGCGCTTAACAAGGCGTACTCCCCCGCACACCGACGACGAAGTGGGATGCGGTGCCTCTGATACGCAACGTTGAAAATCAAGGGACAGGTATAACGCGCGTCGAAAGCGGCAGCGGCAGCGGCGGCGATCCAACGAAGCGTAAAGAAACTTGCCGACGACTTTACGCGAACGCCCGTGTTATTAATCGTTAATTTTTGAAAACGGCAAACGTCGCTTTGTAAGAGCGGGTTTTCTGCCAGCTTTTTGTCGTGTATTAAATATGCGATGCTAAACGCCGGGATTAAAAAAAAAAAAAAGCATATAAATATAAAATAAATATACGCGAGAGATGCACGTTTTTAGTAGTACGGCGTTAACGTGTATTCTTGGCGTTGCGCGTTGGAAAACTTCGTTACCTCGTCATTTAATCGTATCGCTTATTGAACCGCGAAGCGAATGCTTATTTATAACAACCGGAGGCGCTACATGCCGCAACGTCGATCGATGTTGCCGCACGTCATAATATGGTGAAGGACGATTAAATCGTCGAAATTGATCGTCTAGCGGCCGTAGCGCGGTTAAAGATTAAACGTGGTTGCAGATCGGACGCTTTTAACGTAAATCCCCCCAAATAGCGGGGGTAAAAAATAATTCACGTCGAAACGCCGCGGGGTTTCTCCCGCAATGCTATTCGCGCGCGCTCGCGCTCACGCTGGTTTATACAGCGCGATGTCATATGCGTACGAGCATGCATTTGCCCGGAAGTTTCAGCTTAATTTCATCTGCAGGGTAGCAATTGAAAGCCTCGCCGAATCGGCCCGGCAGCCATTTCCGCGTTTCATTTGGCCTCGTTTACAAGTGAAAGTATCCGCGGTGCTATCCGGACCGGGGTGGAAATTCGCCACTCCGATCGACAGAGATAAAAAGAAAACGAGAAACTCTTTCTCGCGACAGCGCCCGCTTATTCCCGAGGCAGAAAAAAAAAGAAAAACTTCTAATCATTTTCTCTGTAAATTACCGAAAACGCAACTTCTCCCCCGGTTATTTCTCGCGACTCGCGCACTCGGGGCGCCATCGTTTCGTTACGTCGCCGCCGCAATTTCGGTAGAATTGACTTTCCGCGCGGCGGGCAGGTCAATCTCCTTCATAATCATTGCGGAGGCAATACGTAATACGATTGTTAAAACTTGGAGAATTCCCTGGGAAGTTACGCCAAACTTTGGTCGCGCCGCGGCCGCATTAAAAAAAGTGCTGTACAAAAATAAACTTGATAATGAATGCAATTCTCTGTTTGTGAGGAAATGTACTTTGAAAGTAATAACACTATTATATGGTTGGCGCAATCAGAGTGAAATTTTCAGCGATCTTTCTTTTTTTTCCCTCTTTTTCCCTTCCTCGCTCTCCCCATCATTTGTTTTTTTACCCAGGCTTTCGTCGGCCTGGTTTTTCGTCACGATTACGCCCGCCGGGTATAGGTTATATAACGCGACGGCGAACATGTCGCTTGTTAAGAGAAAAAAATTTTTTTTTGCCCATCGATTCACACACGTGCACGTCGCGGGTAAAAAAATAGGTCGCGATTATTGTACGCGCGACTTATCGAAATGGCATGTAATGTCCGGGCTCTCGTGCGGAGATAATACGGCTATTAAATTCCGTTTTACGCCGAAAATGCGTACACGACGGCGTAATAGAGCCCGCACCATGTCGAGATTGCTCCTATATGATCTAGTCGTTGTTGTACCATGATATAACGATGCCATCAACTAGGTAGGCGCACACGCTGCCCCGCTTAATCTCGGCTGCGCGAAAGCAGTTTATACTATTAGAGACGCGATATACGTGCTTGTTTAATCATGGCGTTTCCCCGATCCCCCCCTTTCCCCGCTCCGGTTTCCGTTTTCATTCGACGGGTAATCAGCCGAAAAGGAATATGCCGACGCAAAGATCGCCGAATACGCGCGGATTACCGCGGACGATTAAAATTAAAACCGGCTCGCTCGCGCGCAATCGGGAGTATTACCGGTGAAGTTGACCGCTTTGGGTTTTCTGCACGGTTTACGCATAAATATTACTCGCGTATGCCGGGGCGTACGGAATACGTAATGCGAAATCATGTATCGTCTAATGCATGTATGTACGTCCACGCGGCTAAACATATACTCCATTACGCGATGCGGGATTACAAAGTTTTAACCAGGGGAAACTATATAGTTCAAAGCTCCGGGGCCGAAACGCAGGCTTCAATTTTCTAGCACGTTAAAGAGAATTATAGCCATGATTCTCTCCGATAGCAATCGCGATATTTTGTAAAATCTTTTTTAATTATTAAAGTGCAGATGTGTGCTCCACCGGGGTTTACCTTGCAATTTTTTATATTACGTAATATTTTGTATATGTCTGCCTTTTAAAATTGAAAAAACAAAATACACGTGTGCAACGTACGCGATGCTTTCTAGCGCACATGTAACGTTATTGTAAATTAGAGTATAATATCTGCACTTTTTACCATTTCCGAAAATCATGCGCGCTGCAATATGCAATATTTGGCGTGCACTTTCATATTTCCGCTGAATGTTGGCGCAACGAGATTATTGCGCGGTCAAAAATTCTTGGGGCAACTGCGCGAGATAACAAGTTTAACGAGTAAAACACTTGAAAGCGGAGGACAACACGGCGCGACTTTTATTCTCTACTACAGTTCTATTCTTATGGAGAAAAGCGCATTTGCGAGAGAGGGAGAGAGAGAGAGAGAGAGAGAGAGAGAGAGAGAGAGAGAGAGAGAGAGAGAGAGAGAGAGAGAGAGAGCTGCTGGAATATTGTGTGCACGGTGCGCCGTATTGTGCTGCAATGTGTTATCTTAGCGAACACGTGATAAGGACACACTATTGCTAAATTTACTTTCCAGAAATATTTTCACTGTCCAAATATTGTTGATCTAACATTTAGTGACATTCTACACGTAATAATTTTAATTAACTCGTCACTTGATTCTGCATACTTTTTCGACGAGAATGTAAAGTACAATATGTTACAATAAAAGATTGTTCGATATATGTTTCCAATCGAAAGATTCTAAATCTTAATTCCATTCCGCTGAATGATCAAGTCAGTAAATCTATGCGCGCCAAATGAAACCCGAAATAATTTCGCGACCGCGCAATCGCGTCTAATCGAATTATTGCAACGTCGCTCGGCGAAAAGAACAATGGCTCGAAATATTTTACGAAGCGACGTGATCCGACTGTTACGATTCCATCTATCGTACGTGTAACGCTATTGCGCCGCCGGCTATGTAATATAGGGATATGTAATTTGTCAAGGTTGTTTCTACGACCTTGTTCCTCCACTGTCGCGCCACTGACGTAATGACGCCATCAAACCCCGCGCGGACGTAAATTCATCGGGCGAAGTTCGCGCTTAATTCCGCGCTATGGGGTAGCAATTCGTCGGGAGAAGGGCGGGTACTACTGTACCGGCACCCCGCAGATTTCCATTTCTACCCCATCGCGCCCTCGCGCTCGAAATCCGTTCTACATTCACCCGCGACGAATTCCCGGAGAATCGAGGGACGTATACGAACGAAGATACTTATACGTCGAAACGAGTTTCGAACTACCACAATCGTACTTCATTTTCCGCGATAAATACGCGACCGGTTAAATTACCGGAGGGGGGGGGGTGGGGACGAGATCGGTAGAACGTTCACACACTGGCACTCTCGACGGTAAATCATTAAAATCAATGTTACACACATCAGTTGCAAAGCATATACTCCCGCGCGTCGCAAATCATTCTAATTACGCGCACATCGTGTAACGTTACACGTGAACGCTTTGGCCGATAACGCGTGTCCAGAACGTGATTGCGCATCATTAACGGTAGAGCCGGTCGCGGCACAGCGACGCGTAACTTTGTCGCCGTGTGGGCGGCGGCGGCGGCAGTGCCGCTGATGATGTAAAGGCGCCATCAAGTATGCGAGCGTAAATTCGCCGCCGTGAAGTTTTCGGTCGATATCGCCCGCGGGCGTCGGGACTTACGTCGTCTGTTCATTTTTGATTCATCACCGGTCGTAACGTAGCGGGGGAACAAAGTTCTGCTCCGGAGCTCGATCGCTCGCTCGCTCCTCCGGGTTGGGAAACGATGTAATCGGGATCGAAAATCCCGGCGTAACGACCGCGGGGAGAATTCCGGGGGATGTGGGATGGGAATCGTGCCCCTATACGCCTCTCACCGAAGGTCGTAATTTCCAAATCATTTGCAGCCGATGCCGATGTTCAGACCCCGTCTGCTCTCTTTCTCCCTCCGCCGCCGCGCCGTCGCCGTCAACGATAGGATAGCTGTTCAGCCGCGAAATCCGCCAAAGCGCGTTCGCGGACTAGACAGGTCCGTTGCGATCCATATATCCGGCGCTGCGATGTAATCGGGGGAGGCAGTTCGCCGATGTTTCCGACATCCGTGCTCGGCGGCCGATACGATGTAATAATGAGATCCATCGAGCACGCGCGCCGACATAAATTCGGCCAAAGTTCCCGCTTGATATCACCCGCGGGCGAGGCGATCGACGAGAACGGTCCGTCTCGGTTCTCGAAACCGACACGAAGTTCCGTGTCTGATGCCTCCCCCCGGTCTCCGGTCCGTCCATTCTCTCCTACTCTCTTCCCCCTTTCTCCGTTCCGTCTCATCTCGTTCCACCAGAATTCATGCCCGGAGCGGTGACGTGTCCGCAACTAACCGCGCCAACGGAGAACAGGACGGGCTTGGGTTGCACGGACGGAGCGCGGAGGGTTGAACCGTGGAGGTGAGCGGTACGACGAAACCGGAAATCTCAAATATACCGGCTTTGGTCACCTAGCCGGAACGGAAGGAGCTCCGGGGCTTTGTTAGGAAAGTCTGGGAGAGCGAAGCAGCGGACAAACGTATACCCGTATATATACTCGGGCCATACGCAACGGATATATATTGAGATACCTGCAGCTTTGCGGTCTCGCGAGGCCTCCGTCGTTTGTTCGCCGACCGATATCCGATGGCACGCTACTGCTGCTGCTGCTGCTGCTGCTGCTACAACCGTGGGTAACGGCTTTGTCGCTGATTCGGTGAGACAGTACCGGGGATAAGGGACGAGTCGGTCTGTCGTAGCAGGTCCAGGGGATTTTGATCACGACGACTGAGATTGTTTCCCGCGAATGGGAAGACCGGATGTCATACGGAAGATGCCGACGAGAAGATAGTTGGGTGGAGAAAATAAAAGTAGCGTGAAAAGATATAGCTTTCTTTCTTTTTCACCTCGGATGATCCGATAAGTGAAAAATGTATAGAAGAAAACACGAATTAATTTTCAAGACCCCGAGATAAACGAGAGAGGGATGACTATATTAGATAAGTCGCAGAAATTTATTTGTATAAATGTTTGAAGATCAGTAAGATCATCGGAGCAAGATATTGCGTCACTCAGGCTTTGTCTGCGCCCGATAGCTCCGATATCGGATTTGTGTCACGTTAAAACTCCGTCGAAAATTCACAGCACGTATACTCGTCAATTAATAGTTACTTGACGGCGCGACACAGAACTGCACTTTCTAGACGTTTATATTGAAGCCGTAACTTCAACAGATTCCCGAAGAGAGTATCAAAGCTTTAATCAAGTAAAGACCTCGGTCGCTCGTAATGTTATTCATATATGCGATAAATTTAATACTGTTGCCTGAATTACTCGAATATAAAAATCGAATAATCTCTGTTTACAATTATACAAGCAGAAAAAAAACACCTTCCTGAGCGAATTAAATATTAACGAGATTATAAAATCGCGAGAAAAAAATTTAATGTAAAATAAATAAATACACAAACAGGGAAGTTAATCAATTTGTCATCTTGCTTCCTGCCGTGCATTAGGGAAAGAAAACGGTTTTCCAAGATAGAAATAAGCTAAATATTGCACTTTTAATGACGAGAGAGAGAAAAAGAGAGAGAGAAAGAGAGAGAGAGAGATGCAAAAAAAGAATAAATTCACCAGTTCTACTCTTAAATTCACGTAAAAGCGCTATATAGCCACGCACCGGACACCGGGGAGCGCTCCTTCCTCCAAGAAAGATGAAAAAGTTTCAACCATCCTGCGTCGCGCGTATTCGCCGCACAGACATACACAGTGTTTAGTTGAGGCAACTTTAAGTCCAGGCACTTCAAAGAGACAACGTCAGCTAGAAATTTCCGCGTAAATTTCTCAGATAGACGCGCTATACCGCGCGCGAGTGTGTACAGCGACTGCGTCGCGTACATCCGCGTGTATGCGAGTTGCGTGATAGATACAGGATACAAGGATACAATATATAGGATACCCGTCGACTCGCCTGGAGAATTACGATATTGTAAGCAAGTATCGTGCATAAGATCTACGTGGTTTCGTGTTGGAGGACGAGCGAGAGAGATAGAGCAAGGGAAAGAGAAGAGAGGTACATGACCGGAAGTTTCTTGATTACACGCGAAACTTGCAGCAATTATTTATATATTTTATACTAAAAGCGAGTGCGATGGAAACTCTCTCTTTACCAACGCAAATCTGTCAACAAAAACTTCGCGAGATGAATGACTGTTTCTCCGATTCAAAAATATCCGCCAATTTTTTCAAACTACATAAAAGCTACGTAAGATAATAAAGAGCATTTCTCTCTTTTGGGACATTCGTTTTCTTTCCTTCTTCCTTGAATGATAATGAGAGTCCTGATGAGAGTCCCCGAAACGTCCTAATCCTCAAATCTCCCAAAAATTATCATTAGCCCCCCGGAATGTGCGGCCGTTATACTCGCGACAGCCGTCTTTATTGCCGCGGTGAAGGATGTGGACTTAGCTTAACGGAGTGTTGCCTTCCGTCCGCGGAATCCACCGTTTTCCTCTACCGCGTTTTCTTCCTCCTCCTCCCACGCGCGCCTCCCCTTTTTGTCCCCTTCCCCTCTCCTCTTCCTTTCGGCCTCCTTCCGCGCCGTCTTTCTTCACGGCTGTGCCAACAAAGAAAGCGGGGTAATCTGCAAACGACTCGGCTTATATATCTAACGAGGCGGCGCATTAGTCGTGGCCGGTGATCTGTATGCGAGGATATTGCGAGCGATGCCGGCTTTATTTACGGCGCCGCACGTCCCCCCGGGGGGTGTGAAAGCGCGCCCCATGATGTCCGCCGCGCGGAGTGCCGTCGCCACTTAAGCGCCCCGGCGGCGGCGCGGGCGGTGCGGGCGGTGCGCAGCCCCGCGGACGTATTTCTTCTCGAGCAGCTCGTAATTTCGCGCGCCGCTGCGACGAGAGCTCGTCGGTATCCACTGAGACCTCCGAGGGGTATCGCGATATTATTCCATGTTTGTTTTATGGATGCCGAGGGACCGAGTGCGCCTCGCCGCGCCGAGATATCCTGGGAAAATGATCCAGTCGGCCACCGATAACCAAAACGTTAGAATATTGACGCCGTTTTATCAACAGACTTTTTGGAATAATTTGCATTAATCTCTCTGGAAATCTATATAATTTCTAAGTCACAAGCAAACATGTATAATTTTTATGGTAAAACTCCTGTTTATATAGGAGAGATACCTCCATGATCTTGTCCTTTACCCTAACAGCAAATGTATATTCTGAAAATGTTCAGAGGATATCGTACAGTATAAGATATTACAAGGATGTTCTCAGTATATTAAGTACATCCTTAGTATATATTCTATAGATATACAGGATATATTAATGCTGTTAGGGTATATATGTTTTATTATAGAGATCACCCTCTTGAGTAACTTTCAAAAGGTTTTAGCTGTCGCTCGTTGTTATTAAACAGTTATTAACAAAGTAAATTTAATGAATAGAACATAATTTTCTGACATATACATTTAAAAAGGTATTTACATACATACGGAAACCGTATCCTGATAAAAAAAATCCTTGCTACAAAAAATTTGTACGTATACTTTTGAGCGAGGTAGGGGGCTACGTCATTGTGATTAATGTTGTTTATTAAAAAATGTGCGTGCATAAATTTACATCTTAACAAGCAACATTAATATCACATTGATACAAGTTGGGTTAGGCTATATCTTTACTCTTTAGACGTCGCCTTCCACCTCGCCCAAAAATATACTTATAAAGTTTTTATAATGAGGTTTATTATTGTACGGTTTATGTGGAAAGTTGGAACCCCATGTGGAATCATTTTATGTTAAGAAATAACTTTCTTATAAAAGTCGCTAAAAAAAGATAGTTTTTTTAGGGTGCAGGGAAGAGACAGATCTCTCTTTTTCCTCGCTTATATATTATATATATAACTATTTTTTTTAGCGACTTTTTTATAAGAAAGTTATTTATATGTATATGTATATGTGTGTATATATATATATATATATATATATATATATATATACTATTTTCACGTACATTTTTCAGTCATTTATGTCTTTCAGTACTGAGAATAACTGTTATATTTTTCAAACTTCTCTATCGTTAACAACTTTTTAATAAATAAATAACGAGCGACGGCCAAAACCTTTTGAAAGTTACTCAGCAGGATGATCTTTATAATACATATGTAAAGGATAAGGCCACTAAGTGCCTTCCCTAAACAGGAGTTTTACCATTTTTATTATTCACTTGTCACATTAGTTTTTTTCCCTGAAGGCATCCAAAGAACTCGTGCGACAAGAAAATGTTCCTTACATCGTAAAATTATCATGTAATATCCAATATTCCAACGGAAATAGCAGTTCTCGTATCGATGATTAAAATATAACGCGCAGTATATAAGGTAAAGGTACCAATACCCGGACACTTAAGGATAGGAAATGTACCAATACCTGGACACGTATCTGTGTCTGGATACCTTTAAAAAAATATAAATTTATGAAAATAAACGTTTGTGGATATTATAACTGAAGTTTCAAACTACAAGAAAAAAATACTTTTATCTTTGATTTTAATTCGCGTTATACTTATAAATAACAAAGGTGTCCGGATATAGGTACATGTCCGGGTATTGGTACCTTTACCTTAGAGATGCCTCCGAAATTTTGACACAACACCATTAGTCACCTCGCGCGTCTTGTTTCAGCCTGTGTTATTGGGGAACCGTTATCGCTCGTGCAAAACCGCCCATCTATTCCGCCGAAATTCAACCCCCTCCCCCCTGTCCAATGGTTGTAGATGACGCACAGCTATATCACATAAAAAGGTACAGAAGCGGAAGCGCTTTTCCCGCGCGTTCGCGATTTTTCCATTTTGTATGGTCCGCCGATCGGCACGTTGATGACGTTCGCGCACACCTCTCCTCTCCGTTCCCACCTTGCTGGTCGCGTTTCCATGAATATTGGAAAATCCAATTCGGTATTACTCAATCCGAAATCGATCCTGGATCCTCTCCCGGTCACCATTCTAATCGCGTGGTTTGCGTTGGGCGAATTGAAACGTTAAACGCGGCGTGTTATCGGATAAGTATTAACGGTGTGATCTGTGAAATTTGGAACGCAAACTATCATTCGTTTTTATTTCGTCGCGACGTGTTAAATAAATTCTCAACATGACGGTGCACATTGTACAGCTGGTAAAATACATACAGCGCGCCTTTCTTTAAATTCACCCCCCGACTAGGCATTCAATTTACCGAATGCGCATATTATATCAGAGCGCCAACGTCGCCAATGTCTAATTCCGCGCGAGGACTTCTCGACCGTGTGTGCCAGATCATTCTCGGTATCGGTGCATTGTATTGGACCTCACGCTCGAGGAGGTCCGAATACCTTCTACGGATTCGCCCGTCGTATCGCCAAGTCCCGATGAATCCCGAGCCCGTTGCGGCACAATACCGTGCGGCGGTATATTTCCAGACACACTCCCCATTGGGATTCGCGACTACTTAGGGGGACACGCGCATTCGCTCGCGTTTCTCGCGAATTCCTTGTTCCTCGAGATATCCGATTCGCCGCGGCGAGCTGCTCGAGTCGCGCAATATAATTCGGGCCGGCACGATTAACTGGAATTCGTGCGACGAACCAACGATCCAGCGAGGAGGACGATAAGCCGTGGTTGGGGGGCTTCGGACGGGTTTCGCCACGCCGAGGAAGCCATCAGTAGTTGCGGAACGAACTGGAACGGCCAGGCGCGCGCGTAACTTTTTCCGCCGTTTCAGATTTTATCGCGTAAACGGGGGACACGCTCAGAAGCTCCCGAGGCTCCGGGGCAACTCCTCTGTTGCTGTTACCGTCGGAATTTATCCGACGGTGAACTAAATCGCGAGCGCGTTAGGTGCCGCCTAATAGTTCGTAGGTACTCTCCGGCACGTACAACCTCGCAGGGATCTCCGTCTCCGTCTCTCTCTCGCTCTCTCCGTCTCCCTTATTTCCCCGTCTCTTTTTGCTCCGCTCTCTCGCCAAACCGTTTAAAGTAATTGCACTACGTTATGCAACGGCGAACCCCGACTGACACCGCGCCGTGTCGGATACGCCCCTGGGAAAAATTGGATTGTATCGCGGAAATATTTAATCGTCAGAGAGAAACTGTGGTCGAGTCGTCTTTTAAATATATCACGGTCCGCGGCTCACATCAAACAGCGCAATGTGCTTTCTCTTCAAACACTCCGCGCTTAATCCGTTGCGCTACCGCCGAATTTCAATTCAGGGTTTTTACCTCAACATTTTTAACGCCGTTTTCGTCGATTGAAACGACGTGGTACATCAGAGTTGCAAAATTTAAACCTTCCAAATGGATATTCAACGTTTAAAATCGTCCAGATTTTTTAAAAATTTCTCCGGTATCGGGGCACCTAAGGGCGGGAAAAGGAAGCCGGGGCTAAAATACAAGTTATGAACAGTTGAACGGGGAGCGAGAGCGTAAATTATTTCCTAGAATTAATTTGAAATCCGACCGGTATATCGAGAGTCGAGTGTGTTATCTCGCCGCGCTGCCGCTGCGATGAGGGGAAAACGGATACGTTTCCCGCGGAATCCCGCAAAAGCGTTTTATCGGCTACATTATTCTGCACTTGTACGAAGCTGTTGGCCGGCCACGATCTCACTTAACCGTATAGAAATCTATGCGCCCGCCCTACGCGCGCTATGTGTAACGTTTACGATGTATATTCGGGTGGCGCGTATGCCGAAGTCGTTATCGCGAAACCATACGAGAACGCGGTGGCAGCCGGGGGATTTCTGCTTAACAGCGTCGCACGTTGATACGCAGTCTGGCAGTCGTTTCCCCGGTCCAAGTCTTCAATTCCCCCATAGAGCCCGTAAGTACGCCCCGAAATAGAAACGCTATACGCTTTGCTTATAGAGTTAGGAAGAGTTGCTCTGGGCGTCACGTCGGCGCCAGATATTTACGATGGAAAGAACCTTCTCCGTGCGGGGCCACGCTCAATAGAGAGCTGTAAGGAGGTTACGACAGTAGTAAACTCCGATCAATTTCGTTTCGTTGTTTCCCGTGTAATGTTACAAAGAGCGCGGAAGTTACCAACTTCGATCCCTCCGGGGTATCGGCCAGGATCGGCCGCTAAATCGAATAGAACATTTAAGGCGGGTTTTGTGTACGAGTTTAATGCCTAAGCGATCGGTAAATGAGCCCCTTGTCAAGTAACGTTCACCGCCATGGTGATCATTCGTGACCGGCGCTATTTATAGATCAATTGTTGGGAAAAAAAGGACACTATTTTAATGAAAAAATGCCGGCAGTCTAAAAGTTAATGTAATATTAAAAATATCGACATCGACTACATATCTAGTTTCGTTTTCACAAACAGTGCATATTTCTTGCATATTAAAATCGCTCGGGGAGCGATTTTTAATCGCATTGTCGTTATAGGCTACAACGTTATCCGGATTTAATGGCACTTCTGTTCTTCGGCGTGTCGCGAATTTCAAGCTCACCGAAGTACCTGTCAAATTTGTCGTAACCATAAATCCCACCCAGGGAAAACGCGCTCGTCGTTCCGGCGCGTACTCTGCAAATACCGGGCGAAGGAACCGGGAATTTCCGGGAGGATTGACGGTTGAATCTAAAGTTTCTTTACGTAGAAGCCGCGCAAAAGCGCTATTTTAAGACACGTACGTGCGCCGCAGAAAGCGCGCCGCCACTTTCAGACTATCTCGCGAAGACCGTCGTCGCGTCGTCGCCCATCGGTCGTCGCCGTCTCTCAAGCCGTCGACGTTCGCGCCGTCGTCGCCGTGGAAATGAATGAAAGCGTCAAACGCTCTCTTTTCGTGAAACATTCCCCTTTCGCTCGGGGGAACCTTTTTTCGTCGCGAGGTAGCTCGTAAACCAGTTCGCGAATTCCGCGTATACTTTAAGTACTTACCCGTCAAAAGCTCGTTTTGATTCAATTCGATTCGACCTCGTGACGCAACCACCCTCCAGGAAGGGCCATGGAAAAAAAGGACAGGGACACGTACCTGATGTCCGCGCGCTGTCGATCCGTCGGACACCGCTGCTGGCAACGCGATGATTCATTCGTGTTTACTCGCGCGCGCTCGAAACTTCGCGCGACATACGACGCCATGTAAAAAGACAAGTGTGCGCAGATGCGAGATGCACACGACGTCGGTTCGACGTGATGCATCGCGGTTTTACGCGTGACGATAAACGGCCCCGTCCTCGCGCCCGCTGGCTTCGTGTCGCGAGTAGAGATTATTTGTGAAACCTGCGTAAACTGCGCGGCGGCTTTATCAGCGCTATTATCAGCTTGCGACCGAGGCTTTATCACGCCGGCGCTCTCTCTTTTTCTGAAGTATCGGCTGCAACGCGAGTTTAACGCGAGAAACTTAAAACTGCAATGCGTTTGCGTCGCATTAGGAAACTCCGTTATCGATTTGTTATAATATGTAACGTTATAAATAACGTCGCGCGGATATGCTTTTTATCGATAGATACGTCGTATTTTTTTAATTAGAGGATATACCGGCCGCTTTTACCGACGCTTTAACATTTAACAATTTTAATGCGAACGACATGTTATATATATTTTGCCGGAGCTTTTAAACGGATTACATCGTGCTTGCTTTCGCGATCGTATTACCGTCTGCAAAAGTTTTTACGAATTTACGGGTCGATGAGTGCGATGTTAATGACATTCCCATTAGCAGTTTCCAGCCCTGAACGGCTCAAGTTAATACAACGACTTAAGTTTGTTCGATAATTACGTTCGTACGTGACAACATATCGAGTTAGCTAAAGGAGCTTCCCCAAGATCAAGCGCCTGATATCGGAAAACTTCTTAAAAGACTGGATAACTAAAGGATCTCTCCCCTCCGTTGTAAATTTCATTTTCCGCACAACATCCGCGCGATCGTTCGCGACTGCGGAGTTTCGAAAATTGACGTATATGCCGTATATATACGAGATAGTTTGTTTTCTTTCGAAAGGAGTAAATTTCGGTAGAGTGGAAACTCGCGTGCAACGGCGAGAGAAACAAACAATTTTGACAGTCGCGTCATCAAGTTATTGAAATAAATATATGATGGGTAAGCTATAAAAAATTAGATTAAAATTCGTATACATTATAAAAATAAATATAGTTCTCGTAATTATTAGCGTGTTTCTATTGTTAGATAAATTAATTGGAAAATACCATGTATATGTGCGCGTATGTATGTATCTCAATGTAAAATATTTGTCGAAAATATTTGTTTTTTATTTAAGCGTATAATTTATAGATGCATATGTGTTGTAAATTTTAAAAAAACTTTATCACTTTCATGCATCAGTTTTAATATTTAATCCTGGAAAGAAGCTAAACGTACACCTCAAATTATATCAGGAAAATATTTGGGAAAGAAGAAAGAAGGAAAAGAGAAGAGAGTAATCTATAACGTTCTATTATTAACAATTTTTCCTTAATATTTTCTATATTAATTTATATTAATTTGTGTTTTTTTGTTTTATGTTAATATTTAATACATAAAATTTTTTTTTGATCTTCATCCCGTGTGTATATCAAAATGCGTCAACGAATGATATAGATTATAGCGAATAAATTCGACCCGAGGCGTATACATATCACTCATCTAGGATTAAATATTACAACTAATTTATTTCAGTTTATCCAGCTTTGACGTAATAGATCTGTGTGATGTTCTATTTATTTATGATATTTTATTTTTATAAAAAATCTTAGCTTGATATATATATACATATATACATCTCTATACATTTCGCACATTTTTGATAGCAGTTCCATATGGATACATTATTTCACATTAAAATAAAGCATGATGCATCACTTATATACCGAGACGACGCGCAACAGCGGAGTTGTAAACTACGTGGTAACTACATCGATTTGTAAAATATAGATACAAGTAAAAATTATAGCGCGGATGAAATAACTAAAATTAAGAAAAAAAAAGAGAATTGTTGCCCGCGCGTGAAATAATATTATAAACGATTTATTCTGTGCAACGAATGCGATAGTAAATAATAAAATACCCAGGTTGCTCCACTACCGCGCCAGGTCTCCTCCTCCTCCTCCTCCTCTCAGATTTCCACCCGGGTTCGTTGCACTCACACAACATACGCGAAAAAACACGGTTAATTACAATCGCGACCCGGCTGATCATTCGAATCCGACGATATTTCACGCACAAAATTTTCCCGATGATAACGCGTACTTATACACGCGATCTTTCGAAATATACGAAACATCATTGAAGAATTATTATATGTAGATACACATCATTTGAATTCACGTTCGACGATTCGCGCGTATTTCACATCGCGTTCTCACTCCGAAGATGAATCGGCGAATTTCATTTAATCTCAATGGAAGCTACAAAGCGCGAGATACGAGAGATGCGATCGAGCATCGTTAAAGGAATAATTATTCCTCGCGCATATTGTAACGGGAACGCTAACGTGTAATTCTCACCTTTCATGTATAGCGTTTCGATTCTTAATTGCTTTAAGTCGCGCGTGATATTCCTTTCGGCAAGTTGTACTCGAATCGACGCGCGTTGCGCCGTTATTGATTTCTCAAAAATCATCCATTGCGGAAGGTATTTCTCAAGGGAATCGGCTCTGTCGTCTGACCGTTTACATGGCTCTACTACTGAATACGGAAAGGAAGCAGGGGCTGCATTGCTAATGCAGCGCAGTCAACGCGCGTTCCGCAGCCGCGGTAGCGACGGGCGTCGGGGCAGGCAAGCAGGCGGTGCAGCGTATGAAGCTGACGGGCGCCGAAAGCGAATTACCACCGCGAGATCCGATGGTTCCCGGTGCCAACGTTCGTTGCGGCACTTCGACACTCGGCGCGATCCTGAGTCTGGGATGTAAATGGACTCCGACAATCGCGAAAGCGTCGGGCGGCTTGCGCGCGCGTGTATCACTCCCACGGCGAATATAACCGACGACACGCGGAACGAAATAACAGCCGCGGGAAAGTGTGCTCTGGCGCAACAACGAGCAGCAACTTCGTCGTTTCGTATAAGTAGCTTCTGATTACGCACGCTAATGAAGTTTCCACGTGCGTTTCGAGCGCTTTGTTCGCGTGTTAATTGGGGATGCATGAATCTAATTGTCTCGCGGTGAGAAAATCAGAATTACTTACAGGGAGTAAATTGTGGAGAAAGAAGGAAGGGACGCGAGAACAACTTTTGTCTAATTTGGAAGGAGGGGGGAGGGGACTTATTCACGAAGCTTAACTATATTAAGATTAAACGTACTTTACAAGTTAATCCAGGGAGAAACCGTAACACCGCAACACTTGAAATAAAGTTCGCGATAAAAGATCTACTAGAACGGGCTGCTTTACATATTTTGGCGACACTTCGTTCTCGCCGGGCAAGAGATGCACGATGACCCTGTCTCTTTTCCCTTTCGTTCTCGCTTTTGTGCCAGTGGCTCGCCCGGCGCCTTATTCTCGAGATATAATTGTCCCAGAACAAATGAACCCGGTCCCTCTGGCTCTACCCTCGTCCCGTAAGAAATTAAAAATTTCAGTGGGCTCGACCTGACGTTCTGTCGCCCGACAAATTGCCACCGCGACGAACGTGACGGCTCACCCCAAACGCGCCTCTGGCACGACGGGAGAATAGAAGAAAAGAAGTACGGACACTCGTCCGCTAAACGAGGCCCCTTTGACGGAAATTGGGAAGAGGAAATTTTGTATTTAAGAGTAACTCCACTTCCGTGAAATTTCAAATATCTCACGGTACTCCTCGGCGCAAATAATACATACGCGATGAAGGATACTATTCTTAACAATCGAGAACCTCGATCGATGCATTTGTTATTACAAAAAGGAAAGGAGACACGGAAAAAAAGGAGCTACTATGGCAAATTTAGTTGCAAACATAGCAAAAATAGACACCTAACATTTTTTGCGGCGAACTTTTTTTTCCGTGCGAGAGATTTTCCGTCGTAACAAGTGGTTTTTCCTGTTTCGGTAAGCTATTTTGGCGAAATGCGCTGTTCAGCCAACGTGAACAGACAGGGAAAGGTCACGAAGCATTTTCCGATCGCTCGATACGATAATTGTTGATCCTCGAGACTAACGTGTCGGCGGGCGCGTTTATTATGCAAATGCGGCTCCAGACGCCACGTGATATTTTCATGATGCGAATTCAGCCGACCGCACAACTAGCTGCCTGCATAATAGGAGGTATTAATATCGACTAAACGAGTTTGTCTCGTCCGCCGCGCGTCCACCGGCTGTCCGCAAAATCTGCAAATAATTCTGTGACGATCTCCCGTGTCGCGCGGCACGAAAGAATCGCGAACGAATCGCGTGCAATCGCGGTTTAATGACGTTTGCGCTCGACTATTCTGGATCTATGCGGTAGTTGCCGGATCGATCGTCATTGTACATATACACGACAATACTCCTAATCTTTAATTGCACTTCTCTCTCTCTCGCGCGCGAATTGTCCTCCATTATTTGCGATTGATTTCGCCACCGGGATCTCTCCATTATTATGATAATTATTGTCCGCATACTTTTGACAATCGAATTCTGTCGCAGCCGCGCGTCGCCGATTATCCCGCGTTAATTATGGATCGGATTAACGCGAACTCGCGTTTATTATAAATCCCGGCTAGGCAGAGAACTGATCAATGTTAATTGATTACGCGCGGCAACGTCCTCGCAGGTGGTGCATCATATCTCTCTCCCCCACCCCATAAGGCATTTTATTATCTCCAATTTCGGGCGCGTCAAACGACATATAAAATATTCCATTTATTTGACACCGATATTTCATGTCGATGACCAATTTTCCAGAGTTGTATATAACTAAACTTTTTGCGTCGCGCGCGATACAGTTATTTACAATAGTCGCGAGTGAAATACATATGCACACATACATGGATCGTCGTTCCGGGTGGGGGACGGGGAGTGAAAAAAAAGATATAGATCAGAGTTTAGAAAATCGCGCTTACTCTCGTTCAGCATTTTTCTCGATAAAATGTGTCGAACAAATAACGTAACGCCGAAACGATTCCCGGCTAGTAAAATTCTTCTGTAATTTCTGCACCGCGTGCATAGCAATCGTTATTATGAATTTGGCGCATTTTACGTTTGTATAGCTGCAATTTTCCGCGTTATTAAATTCCGAAATAAGGGCTTCATATTTTCATTTAATTTTTACAACGCGACTATATTTTGCTGAATGCGAGTGATTATCGCGTAATATACTTATTATTCTCGTAAGTATTCGTAAAATTCTAATTATTATTATTATTAATGCCTTTACAATAATCATTGTTAGTACATTCGCCTAGTGCAAATCGCGAATTTTCGAATGATTAATTATCCCGCGCTTTTACCGCGCGCTCGCAAAACGAGTCGAAGTCGTTTAATTCACGAACGATGGCGTCGACCGAATAGTCGATCGATACGATTTTTTTTCACCCCATTTCGGGCTCAAGCCTTAATCCATAGATAAGCTTTGCGTATACACGTAGAAACATATACATTTTGCGTACATCCCACCGACATACATTTAAATTTCCGCGAGTGGAGCCAAGCCTCGCAACGACGTTCATTTTGAACAGAAAAAAAGGGTTGAGCCTAAATTGATGGAAACGCTCCGAAGCTGTTAGCGGATTGTTTAATTTTAACGTAGAGCCTTTGCATTGCGCCATGCATCGTCCGGCGATGCAGTTCCGCCGCGCGTCCTTAAATTTTCGACTCCCATTTTTCCCATTTGGAATGTTCGCGCGACAATTCTTTTTTCTGCGTATACGCGTGTATCTTGATTTCGATACAACTGCGTTGAGCGTAAATCAAATTGTTTCACGGATTTGATTTTATAAAATCTTACCTTAGAAATCGTGAGATCTAATACGGCGCAATCCAATCCAGAAACCTGTAACAAAAATATATGAAAAAAAAATGTTAATAAATATAAAAAAATTAACCACTAGCACTAACTATTATATATATATATATATGCTAAATAAATTATTGATAATTATTCGATAATCCGAATGCTTTTCTGTGTTGTAATTATTATAAATTAGCGTTGATTATGGAAATTATTCTCATTAAAGTAACGCAATCATTGAAACAATAAATGAAATTCTCTCATCGAGGGCAGAATCGATTCAAAAAGGACATTCGTTTTAATTTTGATACTCTTGTCATAATTCATGAAAATTTTGACGTGGTTGTAATATCGCAAAAAACTGACAAGAAGATAAACGGAGAGAGAAGAAAATAATCTGCCAAAAACCCCGATATTTGTTTCATTCGTGTTCCTGTCGAAAAAAAATGTCTATTTCATGTTAAATTTCATGTTAAATTATATGCAAAAATTGAGATGTATTTGTATAATGTAAAGTTTAATAAAATATATTACACAAAAGAATATTAGATATGGTAAAAACTCAAAAGAAATAATAAACTTCCTATATAATTTGTATATCTGTTTGCACTTTGCGAGTGATATTTATTCACATTTTATGTGTATTATGAATAAATCAACAAAGGTGTTTTTCATAATTAAAATGTAAGATTACATTGCATTTCAAATTTTGCACATTTTATATCATAATACCACATATATTACATTATATATCACATACCTATTAATGTTATATTTTACACAAATTCTACACTTCTTCATAAATTATACACACATATATATATATATATATACATATAGGAATTTATATATAAAATATATATTAGTTTAATTCACAAATAAGTTACGTTTTGCTTAACAAATTGAATTTTTATATTTAGAAAAATATAATAAGTAAATTCGTAAATGATACACTCTTAACTACTCGCAATACATAAAATAATTGGATACCGTGGATAATACCTATCGGTTTCTCAGAAGAAGTGATTTAGTATTTACGTACCTATAGCGGAACTTGTTTATGAGTTAACCCAATATATATGTATATACGAATTTGTGTAATAGGATTTTCTCATTCATCAAGAGATCCCTTCTTTCGCGGGCCACCGGTAGGACGACGAATGGATAAAGGGGGGTTGTGAAATATTAATTTATGACCAGAACGAAATTATGCGCGCCACTAAATCAGGACCGCCGCTCTTTTGTTCGAAAATTTCGGTCCTGGTCCTGGCGCCTTCAACTGGTAAACCGCCACCACCGTCGAGGAAAGCATCCATCGTCCTTCACGCGCGCAGGTCACCCGGCTCCGCCACCCTCTCTCTCTCTCTCTCTCTCTCTCTCTCGCCCTCCCCCCTGGTCCCCGGCGTTTACCCTGATTTCAGCACCCGCCAGTAATTGACTGTCTTCCCGGCAGGCTCAGGTTAAGACTTCGCGCGCGTGGGCGACAGCAGTCCCGGGCAAATCCAAGCTCATTCGTCGTCCGCCGGAACTTTCGAGATGCCACTCAGAAGTGGAGGCTACATCGTCTAAGCGTTTGCGACAAAAGGGGAATGGGGTGGGACATAGAAAAACACGGCGAGAAAAATAGCTTATGTCGAGGGAACGCTGCGGTTTCCCATTTCGGATCACGCGTATAATTTTTCACACGTTCCGTGGATCGCTCTTGCAAAAAAATATTCCATCTCCTCTTTTTTTTTTTATTTAGATCCTCTCATTCGCGCTTCGAAGTGACAGATGTGTTATTCCCGACGTGAAATATTCTCGGTGCGCGAGGATGTTCCAGAGGTTGACCGTACTCTTTTTTCTCCGTTTGATTTTGATGTATTGTTAATAGCGTTAGACACACGTCCCCCCCCCCTCTGTCTGATATGTTTTCCCCCGCGCCTCCCCAGCCGCATTTAGTCCCAGGTATCGCAAGATTTACTAGGTAACGTCGGGTTCGAACGGCGCTGGCATTAACTATTCTAATCTACGTTGTAATTTATTGCCGCGCGGCGGTATACATGTCCGCGACGTTAACTCCCGGTGAAGTATCAGCGTGTTTACAATATCGGCGTGAAGCGCGCGCGTGAACCTGGGACGTAATCTCGCGTCGCTCTTACTCGCGAGAAATTGAGTTCGGAGTAATTACCTATCGCGGGATATACGCGAAAGAAGAAGGGAGAGAGAAAAAAAGGGAGAAAGGGATCGTATTCAATTTTTATTCGCATCCGATCGTTGCGTTGTTCTGAAAACGACGGGCGACGTCCTTCCGCCGCACCATCGACACACGACGAGGACCGTACGTTAGGCTGACGGAAGAAATTTGACATCGATGCACGATAAGTCGCTGACTGAGTAACGAGCATTCTTTCCCGGTCGGAGATTTCCAATCATTTTATGCAAATCCCACGGCCAACTCCGCGAGAGCCGATCGCCGACGAACAAGCGTCTTTTAATGGCATCGGTATCGGCCATTATCGAATACACAGCGGATCGTTAAGCTCCTCGAGCCGTAAAGAAGATTATACGTCAGCCAGTTAATCCAGTTAGCGCGTATTGCAAAGTTTCGTCTGTCGTCTGCCATGAACGTTTGCCTTTATGTCGCTCCATTAGTCCCAGTCTACAATAGGTGCTTTCAGCCCTATAAGCCCTAAGAAATTGACGAATCACAGTCAATTATTCTCTTCAAATTCAACTGTGATTGAACAATTTCTTAAGGCTTAGGGCTTAAAAACACCTATTGTAGACCGGGACTTATACCCGACTTTTCCGTACGTAAAGTCTTTTTGCGATTAGAAAAACGTTGAAATAAATGAAGTTGAAATATTAAGATGCGTTCAAAATAAAACGGCACCGACATAATCCCAGACCGGACGTTAATCTATACAGCGCGATTGTTTGTCGATTGTTTTTAACGGTGTAACAATCGCGTCGTCTCATCCGCGCCGGAGCCTGAGATCACGCGTGGCTCCGAATATTAAGACCAACTGATTGCACGCTCATCCCCTTCGCCGAGTCTCTTATTGTCGCGCCAAACTCCCCCGTAGTAATGTGTTAAGTCAGGTATTATTCGGCAAAGCCGCATAAATCCCCCTCCGGAATACATTACAGTCGGTTGTAATGCGGTGAGGCGGGAATAATGCGATTTGCATAGAATAATTCCTGGCGCAATATGCACTCGTTCGGTAGTATCGTCTCCCCTCTCGAGTCGCGCGGCATGTTTTTGTCGGCGGCGAAAAAAGGAGGCAGTCTCGCGGCTTCGGGTTAAGTGGAATCTCTCGCGAAGTGCAAGCGTACATCGTGTAATGCACACTGGGTGTAATGTATTCGATGACACAAGAAGCACGTCGTTCTATGCGAGAATAATTGTCCGTCCCCCCCCCTCTCTCTCTCTCTCTCTCTCTCTCTCTGTCGGCAATGTCTTTTATTTATGAGCTCTCCGTTAGCGAGTTCGCCGCGTTTCTGTGATCTGCTGTTTTTATCCAGCATCGATCTGCCTTGGGATTTCCCCATACACCATCCGAAATTCGCCGCTGCTTCTTCGTGGCAAACGCGAAAATTGTTTGTGAGTTTCAGCATTAAGGGTTTCTTGCTGTTCACAACGCGGGAACAAATCTCTACCGTCTCCCGTCTCGATTCTCTTGGTAAGCGTTTAGCATAAATGCATGAAGTTACTAGTCTCTGCAACGTCTACTTTAAATAATAAAATCGTGTAATTTCTTTAGGGAATACCTGTTACGATAACATGAGTCGTCAATTACCGTCTGGAGTGAAAAAATAAAGGGAAAAAGATTTGTTTGATAATTTTTCGCAAAAAAGAAAATCTTTCGTGTCATTTATCATTATTATAATTCCCCTCTCTCGTCGCGTCCAATTTCCAAAAAGATTGCACGCACGCTAACTGGATAATGTTCCGTGTTTATTGTTACAGCGGGCCGCAGCCAAAGAACATCGAAATGAATATTAATGATACTCGTTATCCGCGGCGAAGTGATACGCTAGCAGGAGCCCCTGCGAAAATTTCGCATACGAAACAGCGACGATTGTCGGAAATCGTGTTACCAGGAGTAATCGAAATACGATACTCCACGAAATGATAAAGCAAAAGCAATTACGCGAACATCAAATGTATGTACATACATAATGAGTGCACCGACGCGACGACTCGACCGCGGTCATTATTATGTACGTTTCTTTCTTTCTTTCTTTTTTTTTTGCAAAATCGTGGAATTTTTGCGATATTAATCGTCGTTCAACGCGTCCGGATAATTTTGTAACGGACGTCAAAATGTTTTCGCACGTGTTGCTCAACGTGTAGTTGCAATCGGCAGTGTTATATTTGCACGACGCGTCCTACAATTTACTCGTCATTTCGCCGCGCGCAAATTCCGTGCGGCGAATAGCGGGGGAATTTTGTTACGGCACGTTGTTGTATATGTTTAAATTGTTTAATTACTAGGCCGCTTAAATACATGACACTTTATTTTAGTGTTCAACGTCGCCCGATTTGGAAATCCACTTTTTACGAAACGCAAATGTCAACATTACCTTACCATGTCGATTAACGGTCCTACAATTTTAGTAAATTTTGAGCAAGCGTTAAATGGAATCTCGGTGGAATAGCAAGAGAGAAACTTCAATGTTTGAAAGTAGAAATCGGAAACCGTGTTGAAAAGCAAAAATATCACCCATTTTCTGTGTTCTAGATTTTCCGTCCACGTTACAACTTAACTTCGATTCAATACATTCACATTCGCTGCGCACGAAAATTATTTCGTTATCCTGAGAATTATTTGTAATCGTGAATTACATTGCAAACTGTCGCGCATTTGGCGGCGCGGGAACGCCGAGGCCAATAACTCGGCTGTAATCGAGAAATTATCTCGGCGGAATAGCTCGAAATTGTCCAGGCGGGATGGTTTATGCGCGCACCAGGATTCCGGATATAGATGGACCTTCCGCTCCTTTCTCTGAAAGGAGCCGAGAGGAGACTTCTAGATGGACCAGTAATTTATCCTATATCCTACGTCACGTCAATTTGAATTACAAATTTGTCGAGATTGTGATTTTACTCTGACCTATGCAAGACGATGTTCGTGAGAATATTTTTTCTATTGAGAAAAATATAGTCGCCACTCAAATTTGAGCGATCGACGACCGTAGAAAGGTAATTCGGTATAATTCGATAATTATTATCGCGTGTCGAACGTTCTATTTAAGGACCCTGACGGGAGTAAAAATTAGGAAAAATTTGGAGAGTGGTAAAAAAAATATAAATTAATAGAAGTGTGATTTCTTTTGTTATGTATGTCTATTAAATATATATCTAACACTCGATATTAAAAAATTAGATTTTATTGTGAAGATTAACAGCACTGTGACCATTTTAATTGTTCTTTAAGAGAATCGTATTTTAACGGTAACCCGCCGGTAACCATTTTGAACTGCAACAGGATGAATGAGTGATTTGAAATTAGTATGACATATTTTTTATTTTATTACAGTATTTATTAGAGTATATTTAGTCATCGGTTTATAAAACAGATTTTGAAAAAAAGATAATATTTCGCAAAATGGGAGGTGTGAAAAATCAAATTTATCTTGTGATTCAAACTTTTTAGTGAAAAATTTGTGCTCTTGAAATAAATAAATAAACAATATAGTTTCAAAATTTGCGAAAAGCCTCCGTGAACCGATGCAGACAATTATGATAAACATTTGTGTGTCGAATATTAAGTTAATCGAATAAACCGTTCTCAAGTTATCGTGATTACAGTTTAAAAAAATGTTAGTCTCGAGAATGACACAGGTGATGTTAATATTCACCATAAAATCTAATTTTTTTATACCAAGATCTTATTAGACGTACTTAAACATACATATATAACAAAAAATTCATGCTTCTATTAATTTACAACTTTTTACAATACCCAAAAATTTTTCCTAATTTTTGCTTCTATCAGAGTCCTGTAACCCTTTAAAGAGGAATAAATTAATACTCCAGGTTTTTAAGACGTAATCGTCGAAATAAGACCGGGAGTTCCTACAGTACTTTGTATAATATAGCGGTACAATCGTCGGGCAAACGGCGCTCGCTACGCGGAATTAAGTCCGGGCATCAAAACCGGAGCGCAAATGCGGCAATAAGAGATTTACATAGTAAAGTCGCGCCGTATTATCGCGCCGCGATATTCCCCTGGAACCGCGTGCGTGTTGTCGCATAGGTCGGGCTGATATTTACATTGCTATTAACATCCAGCGGGCATAGTGTGTGTCGCGGTGTTCACTCCTGCTGACGTAACAGCGCGAACGCTCGTTAATTCGATGCTAACAGCTGCGGTAGGTCGACATTTTACATCGCGATGCTTAATGCTTCCCGGTGGTTTTAAATGTTTTTTTTTTCGCCGCTGCAAGTTGCGGTCGTTGCGAAGATACGTAAAACCCATTACTCGTAATTCGTGGCATTGGGGGAAAAAAATATATTTTTTTTGTAATATAGTCAGTTTGTCATATTCTCTCAATAACGTTTATATTTTTTTCGCCAGTCGTAATAATTTCTCTTTGACAATTTTACATTTTTGAAACGAAACGAAGCGACATTGCAATACCACGATATCGCGTGACGAACCATAATTGATATTATTATTGGCGTACAAGCTTAAAACCAATTAAAGTAGAATATTGCATCATTCACTGATCACGGAATTTTGATATCCGAGCTAACGGGGGAGCGAGTATCGTCCCCGATACTCCCCATAAATTCATAACTTTTTCACAAAGGGTGCTTTTAACTCTGCGTTTAATTTAATTAGTCGCGTAATTAATTTCGGAGTTCAGCAAACGCGTTGATAACTATCCGAAAAATATGGGGATAGTTTTCATTGAACGGACGAGAAAATAGCGACGAAGTAAGGGGGGCGGAAGTGGTCGCGGGGGCGGGGGCAGGTCATACAACGCGAATTGTCACGACTCACGTACGAGCGTTGGCACTTACGCCCCTATTTACCCACAGTTATAACGACGTAATCGTCATTATGTATAACGGTCGCGCGACCATTAGGATCCGCGTGCCGTAGTCAAAACGCACATTTGCTCGTCGCGTATCACGCACGTACGTGGATAGGACAAGCGTATAATCGCAAAGACGAACCTTGATTTTATTTCTATCGAGTCTTTTAATACTTGGCTTTAAAATCTATTGGATATATTGTAGAGATGTTGATAAATAACTCAGGATTTTTTTTGGATATTTTGGAAACCTATAGAACATAAAAAAATAACATACGATGGACTTAAAAAAGCCCCAGTTGGTTGACGGAGGGTTAAATTACGCGAGATATAACGTGAAGTCGATCCTAATTTTCAAATATCTTCCTCTCCCTCTGTTTCTCATCTGCGAAGAAGAATACCAAATAATTATAATTAAACCCAAATAGGCAGCCTCCTTTTAAGATCTGAGAAGATATGACGGGCGGTCTTTGTCAAAACGTAATAAGCGTTCCGCGTTATGGCGCGTAACCGGAGGATATTAAAAAAGATATTAAAAGTATAATGTGTTCCCGTCTTCCTTCATTTACAAATTTCCATACACAGACCTATTTATGGACACTATAGCGCGCGCACTGACGGTACAATGCTCACCGGTGTTTGATTCGCTTGCATAATGACGGCGCGATGATTGCTATTGCCATTAATAATTTCACGACAACGGGTCCCGTCCGAATACCGCCGTGATTTGCCGAGCGGCATTCACGGGCGCCTCGGGCGGTCGCGCGAGAACACGTCCGCTAAATTTACATGATAAAAGAGCGAGAAAGAGGGGGAAAGGGAGAGGGAGAGGAGAAGAGTCCCGAATATATCCCTCAATTAATTAAAATTACGCGCGGCAATTAATTTCGCGGAGTCAGAGATGTTATTTACTGGAATCTCAAATATTTTCGGTCGCACTGACACGCGGATATGATTGTGAAATATTATATACCGCGCGACAGCGAACGCATCAAGAAGTGAATAACGAAAAATTGCGCGGACCGCGCTGCAATTAATATACCGTGCAAGCGGACATTGTATCGGTAGCGGCGATACGTTGTACATATAATCCGGAATTTTTGTTGATACGCGTGGCGATCGCGCAGATAGAACGCGAGGGTAACATTTTGAATATCGCCGCGAAACGCAATGTCGCTTTCATAGAAATTTATTAGCTTCGCCATGGAAAGTTTTAATAGCTGGATATATATCTGAGATTTATTAGCGCGTGAAATATGTCCGACCGAGCGGCTTTTATACCGGGGACGCACGGCCGGCCATTGTTAATAATGAGCTACCAATTTGTGCGCAATGTTCCGAAAAAGGAAACCCGCGAAGACAAAAAGAAGCGCGATTCATTAATCAAAGGTAACGAATCGTGCGTAAAAGGCGACGCTTTAAAGCAACTTTTAATTTTCTCCGTATGTGCTTCACCGCGGAGAGAGTCGATGTACGAGATCTGGGGAAAAATCGCGTGGCGTTTCCCGCTACATTATTCGTACGAAGGTAAAGGTCTTTTTTTCGTATTAATTATCACCGGCATAGAGGTAATCTCTCCATACATATTTCGCGCGCACTCGATATAATTATATGTACTTGTAACATATTACGCGATACCTCGTTGGTGAAAGTCGTTCGGAATCTAATATTAATTTTCAACTCGGCTAGCGCCGCTCGAATATATATACGTGTAGATCTGTAGATTAATCAAAAGTTTCGGCTCGCGACGGAGCGCGTTAATATTTTAGCCGAAATATCGCCGATCCCCGCGCCTCGAAATTGTGAACATCATCCACGCTCAATTCTCATCGCGAGCCCGTCAACGCGATGGCGTTTCTCGTACATTTCCAATATACGAGCACCTCTCCCACGTTCTCGAACATGCGTAGTGCACTTGCAAACGCATGATATCCGCGTGACGTGGAGTTTCCGACAGTCAATATACGTCCTACATTTTTACCGGTAATCCATAATCGTCCGCCTCAACGATAATAATTTAGCGTAGCGCGTCATGTTTTATTAATAATCGAGAGGATGTTACAAGTTATAATCCATAAAATCTCTCTCCCTCCCTCCCTCATATATCCATACATCATCCTCACTCAATCTCTCTCTCTCTATCTCTATATATTTCTCTCGCTATATTTCTATAGATCTCTCTATCATAGCTCGACTACGTATCATGTGGGTTATTGATCGTCAATTCTTCGCGAGAGTCACTATCGCCGTTTCCTCTCCCATTAACTAAGACGTCCTCTCCGTAATGCCTTCATCTAATTTATAACAGCGCGCGTACGAAAGATTACATTTTACAAGATTATCTCGCGTATTCTTCCATTAATGTGCAAAAGCTCTCTTCGCGAAACTAATTTACAAGATACCAGGCCGTATTAAAAGTAACTTGGGGATCTTCGCTACCTCAAAGCGAAGACGCTTCCTTTATGTGAGTTTACGAGAAAGTGCCACCGCGCGCGCGCGCACGCGCGCTTCAAAAATTTCATCTAATTACGCGCGCCTGTTTTATTTCGTTTCTGCGTTTCATCGCTGTATATTTGCAATCTGCAAAAGTAACCGGGAAGCTAATTTGCAAAACTAATTAACGAATTTTTCTTCTGCAATCTCAGCGGCATTTCTGTAATAACACAATATTGTTGTGTAACGCAAATAAATATTAGATATATATTATATATATCTCTTTGTTTCTCATTGGTATATATATTGCTTCACGCAGGCGTAGTTCTCATGTTAATAACGATATCGCTCCTTATCGTTGTCCATTATCACCGACAACGGTTACACCGCTGTACAGGCATTACAGAGGCAATATACGCGTACTTTAGCGTACGCGAGAGATACTCGCACGGGAGAGAAAGACGTCTTTGGTGTAATGAGATACGGGCGCGTATCGATCGTACGGAAAATCGAAACGTTATTGCTAAGACAGTTACCTAAGCAGAGATATAGCCGGGCGCGCGATTATGTACTCTCTAAATTTCTTGGAGTGGGAATACTGCCACTCCAGTGAGATTTCACTCTTTTGGAGTAAGATTTCACTCTTTTAGAGTGAGATCTCACTCCAAAAAGAGTGAAATCTCACTGGAGTGGCAGTATTCCCACGCCAAGAAATTTAGAGAGTATCTTTCTAATAAAGTACATAGTCAAAGTATAACGCGCTGTCTCGTTTGCCTAAGAAAATATTCATGATCGAGAGAAACTTTGCTGACTGTAACGGGGCGCCTGAATAAAAGTGCGGTTTTTTTTCTTTTTTTTTTTTTTATTAAACGGGAGCAGTGAAAGATCCCGGGCAATGTGCGAGGAAAGTTAACGAGGTTTATCGTGGACGGCGCGCTTGTCGCACAGTAAGAAATATTCTCTTTGGACGGTCCGTAAGTGCACACCCTCGTATTTTAGGCGTTAGCCCGATTCAAGCGGCGCAGCGCGCGGCAGTTGCGTTCGTATTGGAATCATTCTCGCAGAGAGCTATAAACCGCATTATATCGTACTGATCGTACATTATACAACAGCTGTCTATTGGCACTCTCGCGTAAATTGCCGTGCCGTTCCGTGAACAGAATTTCGGATCGGAACTCAATCATCTCGCAACACATATCGGAAGCATATTTTCCGTAATTGTATACGTCGCCCAAAAATCGCTTCGCTGTACTCCTGAGCTCCTTCAGGCGCTCTCTTTGTATATCTTCTATTTTCCGTACATTTATTTAAAAAATTCATATCAAATATTCGTTATTTAAATAGTTACATTTCCCATGTATAAAACATTGCTTTTGTTGCGAGCAATAAAATGAAAGCGATTTTTCGCAGAGTCAGAAGTAAATAATGAAATCTTAACTGTGTTGCAAATTCCGCGCTGCAATCGACGGTTCCCTTTCGCAGATTGAAATCTAGCGTGCCGGAAGGCAGCTTGCGAAAGAGAACAAGGTAGAGAAAGGGACAGAGAGGGGGATGGTAAAATCACCGGCGCCGACGGAAGTCGTGCTCAGCGTCAGGTCGTTACCTTCAATTTCGCGAGATTAGATCCGACGATGAGCGAGACTCGAATCCGACGCGACACCACGTGCGAACGCAGGCTCAGACAATCGACGTATATAGCCCCTCGGCGGTGGTCCACGGTCGGAATCCGAACGTAAAATTCGCCAGGGCGCAACGACAGAGAGAGCCGACGAAACACGGAGGCAAACGGGAGAATTTCGCGAGGCGCGCTTACGAGCCCGCTCTGAACCCGACCCGACCTAAACCGACCCGATAAAGAGCCCGGGGCGAGCGTTCCTTTGATGCAGTTTCTGAAGAGGTTTTCACGTGCACAAACGGAGAGACGGGAGAGGAGAGAAAGAGAAAGGAGGGGGGGGTGAAAGAGAGAGAGAGAGAGAGAGAGAGAGAGAGAGAGAGAGAACTTGCAATCGTGTACGCTGGCAAGCCGAGGCGAGCACGGTATGTACGTACGTATATGTGTCTATGGCGTGTGGAGATATATACGTGAGGTCGGCGGGCTGCCGGGATAAATGGTGGTCAATGGCACAGTAGTAATCTCGGCTTTTCGCATCGCAGTGCCAGATTCGTAATGAGAAACTTGGCAGCTGTAACCGGACCAGCGCGCCGGCAATTAAACCACTCCCAATCTGCGTGCGACGCTTCTCTTTGCTTGCGCTTCTGTTTTTTTCGTTCTCGTTTATCTCCGTCAATCTAACAAGTTGAATTTAACGGCGGAGCGTATTTTATGTCGGTGCCCCGCAAGCCTGTCAACGCAGGCTAACACACTTAGGAGTGGCAAATGCAACACCTGGCGAAATAAGGGAGACGCACCCTAGGGTTATTTTAAAGTTTATCAATATTCTGAACCTAGTCTAAAAAATCAGAAAGGGAACAGTAATAAAAGATCTATAGCCCTGCTTCCCTTTGAAAATAATAATAATAATAAATTGAATTTTAGTCGCGATGCATTTATTAGAAATAAGGAAGATAATTCGTACCTGAAGAAATTGAGTAAAATCTTTTCCCTGATGAGCACAAACTGTCCGCAGAAGCAAAGTTTCGGGTTCGTCACGGTCACTCGTATTAAACGTGACGGGTTTTGAACCAACGCCTCCTCGGTCTCAACTTACTTTCGCTAATTGTCGGACACTGGCTTCGCGATTCTTTTACATCTCTTTTCACGAGCTCCGGGACGATCAGGGGACATTGTCGAACGTACGCCGCGCGCCGCTGCCAAGAGCATGTCTCTCCCGACGAGACCAAATCTTCTTTCTCGCGTACCATTATAATACGCTTAACTGTTTAAGAATTTCCCTGCGTGAGGCGAGAGAGAGAGAGAGAGAGAGAGAGAGAGAGAGCAAAGTAGTCGAACAAACTTCGGAACACAAGATCTCAGTTCGCGGAAGTCAATTACGCGGCGGCTATCTAAAAACCGCTCGCGCAATCTTGTCCTTTTTCCACTGTTTCGCGCCGCGCCGTATAACGAAGTTTCCACTCGCGAGCATGCCGAGCTCTTGTGCGTAGATTTATTCCTTCGTTGCCGCCGCCCTTATCTCCCGCCTCTCGCCTGGACGCTGTCACGCGACTGAGGGGGGCAAAAGCTAACTTTTCTATTTCTCGGCGAAAGTTCACGGCGGTTATCGTCGACGATCTGTCTCTCGTCGCGCACGCGAAACAGCGCCAATTCTATTCGCACGCGAAAATCTGATAATGGGTATCTTGAATTCACGGCCATTTGTCAAAGCGACGAGCACCGCGGCGGCGCACATCCGTCAAAAGACATTTTTAATTAACTCGACCCGCTCCATCAATGAAGAGATCTATGGATTTTACTCACATTTATCAAAACGATATTATTAGAATGACGTTTAAGGTTCCGATTGTATATATATAAGATTGATGTAGAATTTAATAAGATAAGATTTCATGAATGCGGATTCAAGGTTAAAGTCGGAGTCATCAACCCAGTGAAGATACCGTTGCGAATATTAAACCGACGATACTAAACCCAACCTATAATTTATTTTACCGAGAAGAAAGAACATGAATCCCCTCACCCTCGTGAAGTCTCTTTAGGTCGCAGCGTGAATCGCGTCTGGGAATAATTGATATCGAGGGCGCCAGCTTGTCGCGGCCCAATTGACAGTCGAAACGCTGGATACACAGTCGACAAAGAGATGAAGATAAACTCGTCAAAGAACGCGACGGAAGCGCGGGGCAATACGAGGGACAGTTCGCGCCCACTCTCTCTCTCTTTCTCGCTTCCGTGCCATTAAATGCAACGAAGATCAGCCTTCGAGCTTATCGAGAATTAAGCGGCTTAATTCTTGAAAATCCAGATTCTTTGTAAGACACGTCGTGAAACGATAGAACGCGCCGCGTCGCTTGGTGCCACCCTTCTCCAACTTGCTCGTATTGCTCTCTCAACAGGGACTACCGGTTGCAGTACCGGCTCTTTCTCTCCTTCTTTCCTCAATCCTCCCTTTTCTTCCCACTCGCTTTTTCTTCTCTATCTCCTTTTTCTGCCGCCTGCGGCGCGTTGATATAGACATTTCTGATGCAGCGCTCCGACGACGGCGACGACGCATTTCGACCTTTTTTTTCTCTCCTCCAGACGGGGCCGCATTAATTCGCGCAATTGAGGAAACTGCAGACGAGATCTCTTTTCTATGCGCGCTAACTTAATTACGCGGCTTATGCTCGTCGTTTACTTCGGGAATTGCGTTCACGGGTCGAAAGCTTTTTCCCGTGTTTGCTGTACAGCTCGGCCACACGGCTGCTGTTTTGCCGGTCCCAAATCGCTTTGGCGCGACTTAGCCACAATGGGCAATAGCCACGCGTTTCTTATACTCGTGTTGCAAATTCATGCGCGAGGGGAAAAAAGCAAACGACTCGGATTAGTCGGCTATATCTTGCGTTACGAGACCGATATTCAAAGTTTTCACGGGGGAGGAAACTACCGTTCGGATAACCCGAAACGGACGAATAATCCCGCGGAAATTTTGGATAGCCGAAACGGCAGCAATAATTTCGCGCTATACGTGTCATTGCAGGTATGTGCGCGTAGGAATGTTCGTAAATTTTGCCGGTGGCTTTAAATCACGGTACAGCGAGTCGCGAGTCAATTAACAGAACTTTAAGAGCAATATACGCTTTAATGGATCGCGCGTGTATTACGTTACGCGTGAATCTGCCGCGAAATTACTGCCATTTCAACGCAGCCGCCCCTATAACAATAATTTGTCAATGGATACCTTTAATGCAATGTAACGACGTTCGCAATTACTACTTAAATTAGCATTTTGAAGGTGCGCTTTATTCATGTTCCACGGTAAAATAATTTTACGACTTTTGTTCAACGTAATCTTGAATACTATTGTTAAAAAGGGGAGTGAAGTAGCGTGCATTAAAAAAAAAAACGCGTAACAAGCGGCGTAACAAGCAATATCTTATAGTTTCTCCTCGTGACTGCCAAGTTGTTACGACAATTTTGATACTCTTCGAAGAAATCTCGAAAAAAGGAGAAAAGAAAGATAGAGGGAGAGAAAGAGAAAGGGAGAGGAAGAGAGATAGTCTCAGCGAGACCGCCCTCGCTTCACGAAATTCCGCGCGTTGATGCAATCACGGGCGACCGCTTTTGAAGGACCTCGACCTCGTCTCGAATCTCCATATTCCATTTTAATGGCGCTCTCGAGGCGGGCTCGACAGCTGCACACGCCTATATAGGTATATATTCCCGGGCCGTAGATTTAATTCGGGCATCGATCTAGAAAGTATTTCGCGCGCTTCTCACCCCTTTCCCACCCTAAGGCGGGCGGGTGGGATTCGATTCTGATCGACAAGAATGGCCGGGGATATGCTTTGGGCGCGTAGGACTCTCAAAAATGATTGGGCGCTATAAAAGCGCCCGTTGCACGATTACCGGCGATATCATATAGCAGGTCTGATGGAATAGAATGGATTTTCTGCGTGATATAACCGGCGTCCTTACGGGCACACTCGACCCGGGTACCGCGGCGCGAGAAAGCGAGAGGGAAAGAAGGGAAGAGAACGAGAGGCGGGATACTTCCGGGTGCGCCGGGAGAGCCGAGTGTCTTAAGATTTACACGGGAACATCAATCAAAAATATTATATTTCCCTAGTTTATAACCGGCTTAAGTCGCGCGAGAGCGCGCGGCAGTTGCGAGCGAGACTCGGGCAATTCCCGGTTATGATGCACGGTGACGTTTCCATCTAACTACCAGGTTTACGTTTTGGACTATAGCTTACGTCTCTCTCTGCCGCGTTTAAATCTGGATTAAGATCTGGAGTTAGCACGCTCTTTCGTCGTTTGTCGTTTTCCCTCGCAAAGGCGAGACCTGGATTCGGTCTCTCGTCGCGAGATAAGAACATCTACCAGCGTTTTCCAGGATGTTGCCACTTAAGAAATGAAATGTAATTTAATTTTCTATTTTGCATCGCGCGTGCGATATTTATAGCGGGGGCTTTAAATTTAGCTGCCGAAAGATGACGGTTTTCCCACGGCTCGCTTAAATAAATGGCTTGAGCTTTGCATAATGGAAATTATGCACGCGTATAGTCGAGTTGATGTCGCTGATAATTAAAATGGTCCGACAACATTACATCGCGATTCGCGATGCAATACGGCGGCGAAGGTGGACCCCCTTCGCACTTACATTACAAATGTATATGTATTCCGCGACGTAGCTTGATATTTGACCATTTCGCCAGGCGTGTACAAGGTGATAGATCATTTCCGGACGTTATTACAAAATGTAAACGTTGCCATCGAGCGACGATAGCGGGAATTACCGCGCGAATATTACCGTGACGTTGACGAGCGCGTGGAGCGGAAAACGAGAAAGTCTCGCCTCCTCTCTGACTTTACAACCGCCACGCGATAACGTCAGTCGTAAAAAAAAAAAAAAAATAATAATAATAATAATTCACAGGCCGCGGTAATCCCTATGAGTGAATTACAAAGAAACTCACCGAGAGCGTTAGTTTCCTCTATTCTTTTCGCGGAATTACGCGATTCCGTGGCGCGAATTATCGCAAATCCGTCCCACGCGTCGTAAAATCGCTCCGATGTGTATGTACGCGCGCGTATACGTATGCGTATAAGTGATAAAATCTCCGCTCTGCCGGTTATCGCGAGCATTAACCGAGACCCAAGGATCGGTATATTAGCCCCCCGGGATGGCCAGTTCTGCCGAAAGGGTAAATCCCAGGCGTTAAAGGATGGAACTTCCGTATGCGGAATCAACAGGAGTCGCTGCATAATTGAAATATGAATATCAAGCGAACCTTGGCGTGGCCATCTTCAGAATTTCAAAGCTCACGTTACCTACCGTGATAATTTCTATATATGAATCTCTATATAGGATCATAGATTCATATAGGAGATTCATTTATTGAAATGTATATTAATGAAATAATATTATACACATGCACACTTGATATATTTATTAATAACGAAGCAAATTTCGGTGCGTTACGTATGCGCAGCGCTGCGAGACGTAAACTGCGTTCCCCGGAAACGACGGTTCTTCGGCCTGAACGGAAAGCGTTAATGTAACCGGCCTTATCTCCATATCAGCCCCGCGCGCGATCTTACGTAACGCTGATTCTCGCGCGATCGCTCGCTCGCGATAGCGGGTGCCTGACCGGAGTATATCTGGACGTCCGTGGATATCGCGGCCGTTAAGCGAGATCAGCCATCAGGATCCGCGTATTAGTTCCGGGAGCGACGACCGGACTGAGAGAGGCGAAGGACGTTGCGAGTGCGGGATAAACCGGCTAGGTGGCGGAGAGAGGATGAAACTTCCGCACCTGCATAACCGGGGTCTATATACTTGGACCCTCGTTGTACGTATTACCGAGAGCACGTATATAGTGTGCAGCTCGGTTTGCAGCGGCACGTTCGCATGCGGCTCACGTGCCCGGATGGATTTTGCATGTTTGACCTGGGGCTACGACGCGAGAGTGGCGGCGAGACGGGCGTCTCGTTTCCGGTAACGGCGCGCACAGGTGCATCTCGAGATGCCGGCGCCTGACGTCTTATCACGAGACTTCGCTCTTCTCTCCCTCTTCCTCCTCTCCATCCCCTTCCCAATGATCCTGACTTTCTGTTCCGGCAGGCAAATCGCGTAACAACAATCGGACGGACAATCGTCGTGCCAAATGCTCGCTCCACCTATAATCACTTCCGCACTGGCTCCCCCGACTCACACAATCACTCGTAATACACGGCTATTTGCAACCAGGATATTGCACTTATGTGTGCAGCGAGCTCTGCTCCGACGTGGCTTCCGCGAGGAAAGATTCTCGAGCCACTCTACCCACCTTGGAGTGGCTTGTAAATTTTCTCATATAGATATTACATGCACGAAGCTTCTTTGAAATGAATGGATAAATATCTCGTTTCCTCTCTCTCCAATTCATAAATTCTGAAAGATAAATGTTGTAAAATCCTTTATGGGTAAATAGAGAGATGTATCGCGTAATGAAATAAAATCATATCTCATATATTTGAGCGATATGTTCTTCTAACATGTTCTTAATATTTCCTAAATCATACAGTTCGATTTTCATTTCGGAGGCACAGCTATTGAGAAAAAAAATATTTAGAATAAAAAAAATATTTATTTAGGTGGCTCCTAGCTTATTTACTCAATGTAATACACATATTTATTTAGAATTAGATATTTTTATTTAAATTAAGTAAAAATATCTAATTCTAAATAAATATGTGTATTATGTTAAGTAAATAAGCTGTTATATAGGAGCCATATACCTAATAAATATTTTTTGGGATTTTAATATTTTTTCTCAGTGTACACACACTGCAAATTCAAATGTGTTATTTTTACACGCACAAACGTCTAAAAATAACACATTAGACTGAAGCTCTTTTTATATGTTTCTTTATGTGTTTAATTACGTCGTTTGATCGTATTAAATTGAAAATTAATACATTCAATCGTGTTAAATGACGTGATTTAAAACGGTGAGAAATGTGTAATAAGAGTTTCAGCTGAAATAACACATTTGGATTTGCAATATCCCGAAAAGTGCGTACGAGATCGTTTGCAAGTCGCTTACACGTATAAACGAGCGCGCATTTTTGCCATTCCGTCTCTCATGCATCTCTTCATGCGTCTCTCCTACGCCATGCAGCCAAATCGCGGCGAAATTGGCGCGCGCACATACGCACATACGTTACGTAGAGAATCCGCGCTCGTTCGCGGATCAGAAGTGATCGCGATTGCGAGTACACAACAGCCCGCGTATACGCAATGGGCACAAGTTGCTTTTTCGTCCGTTCGTTTGCCCGGCAAATTTTAATTCACCATTCAATCAATGGTCGAATCGATTTTTTTTTCTCGAGCAATATCATCCTATTATAAAGCCGTTGAAAACATTTGGTGATTGGGAATCGCCGTCGCAATTAAAAAACAGTTTCGGCGAGTACTGATGATATTGGCCGGTTTTTCAAATAGTGACACAATAAACATAGGAAAAAAATTTCCTTGTTAATCACCGATTTGTTTCAATTGTTCTTAAAATGCGATTGTAAATTTAACTGGCGATGAAAATAATTAGGTTGCTAGTGACAACAAGATAAATAATATTTTGTTAAATTACGGAGAACGTAAAACGCGTAAATTTCTTACTTATAAGACATCGCTCGCATTCCAAATTCCTCAGCGTTTTGATAAATAAACGCTAAGAATAAATAATTTTACAATCCATGCATGCGGCAATATGCGATTATATTCATTAAGGACGAATCAATAATAGCTAACAATATCCGGCCGCGTATAAATTATTCATACGCGCTTAGAGTAACGCGTATACAAATTACGAAACGCAACTATATATGGGCTGTGCGTCGCAATCACGATTGCAACGGCGATTGCGTTTGTTATCGCCGCGGCCGCTCTCAATTTTCAATTTGGATACAGTTCACTCGCAAAGCCCGACATTAATAAATCCAGATTACAAACGGTGAACGAACTCGCCGGGATTTATAAGTTTAATACCGCCGGGGGGTAACATCGATATTAGACTTATAAATTCGTCGTTTAATGACGTTGCATACGCAAACTGCGCAGATTATCCCGGCCTGTCATGCGATAGTCATCAAGCTGTTAAGGACCATAAAATGGCGGCCTATCTCGTTCGATAATTTTCAAGTATACGATCGTAAATGTCATTTAACCGTCATGGACAAAGTAATATCTTTCGTAGACTTTTGAAACGGTTTAAATATTTTCATTTATGATTTTATTTGATTTTTTTTTGCGAATATTAGAATACCGCGCAATTAAATTTGCTGCAGTTTAATGACGTGTACGAAATCGTGCACGCATATCGTTAAATCCAACGGACCGTGCCGAGTAATTTAAACATTTCTGATAAACTGAGCGAAACGACGTCAAAGTGTTTAAAGGGAAAGCGATTCGTACATTAAGCAACGGGAATGTTCAAATCACGAGCAGATACCGGCAGTAAATTTGGTTTACCGTAAATTAGAGAAGAGAACGTCGGTAACGGCAGCGAGAGACGGTGGCAGCGACCGTCGCTGGTTTTCACAGATTCACCCCGGAGCAATGGAATGCATAAGCTCGTGGATGGCCTATCGCCCCGTGTCGACTTATAATTAAAAAGTTAAATTGAAATTGCTTTCGCAACCGCTCTCGCGTCCGGATCTCTAGTAACGGCGCGCGGGCGCGGCGCCGCGCTTTAAATTGGAACTTTCTCTCATAATACGCTCGCGTCGCGCGAGCGATGCAACGTTGTCGGCCGCCGCGGTGAAAAAGAATCCTCGAAATGTCAAAGTCCGTTATCAATGCGCCGCGGCTGCAATTACTTATACGCGCCGATGCCAACGCACAGTTCGCGGCGCTGCCGCTGGCTGTGTGTCGTCGCTCGCGCGTCCAATTTTCCACGCCCATTAATAGTTGAAAGCGAACAACTTGCAACGGGGGTGGTACAAATAAAAATTGCTTCCCCCGCGATAAAATATTCCCGTTGGAGGGAGAGAAAGAAAGAGAGTGCATGTATCGTAACAAAGGTTTTTAGTTACGGTTCAAATTTTTCACGTAAAACAGCGAAATCTATTTCGTAAGCTGAAGCGGAGTGACGAAGAAGAATGGAAGGCGAAAATAGAAAAGGCTGAAAGTGTCAGTATTTCATATGTTATTTGAATCCTTTCTTTGAGACTGGCTCCACGTGAATGTTGTCGAAGTTGTAGATTCGGAGTATCAGAAAAGTCGTTTAGCAACGTTGAAAATACACATACATTTAACAATAAAATATATAATCTTTTAAAATAAACTGGCGGCTAGATGATTAATCGATGGAAAAATATACATGGAAAGTAATTTATGAAATATTGAAAATATTCCATTTTCTTGATGCTCCGTATGTGTATAGTCAAAATTGTACATCAAATAAATAAAATCAAGAAATAATCAACGTTGGAGGAAGCGCGAATTGAATATTCGAAATGACAGGTACGTACGAAAATGCTCCCTCTGTCGTTAGAAAAAGAAGATGCGTCGCGCTTCTGATGCAATTTGTCTCGTGTTGTCACGACTTTTCAGAGCCGCCGACGTTCCCGAGCTGATTTTTATTTCAAAGCTCGAGGTGATCGTTTGCGTATAGTGCGGTGCGACGTCGCGTTTATTATTTAAACAGTCGCATCCCGGAAACGAGCCGCTCAAAAACAGGATTTCGCGGGGAATGGCGGATGCCATGCGACAGAATTTCGCTTCGTATGCATTCGCTGTATGTATCAACTTGGAATTTTTGTTTAAAGAGAGAGAGAGAGAGAGAGAGAGAGAGAGAGAGAGAGAGAGAGAGAGAGAGAGAGAAGATAATGCCCAGATCCGCCAGATCGAAATATGTAACTGTGTCCGTTGCAAATTCGCCCATTGTCAGGGAGTAACGGAAAAACGCGTTTTCGCGCGAAAGCGATTCGATTTACAAACGCGATCGCGTAATGGAAATTCGAGCGTAGAGCCCGCGATCGCGTCGGTGAAGTTTATCGCGGGTGTCCGAGCGGGATTCGTAAAACGATGTAAAAGTGGGTTAAGCAGATACCCAGCAGCGGCGGCAAACACGCGGCCCCCCGACAACGGGAATTGGCGCTTCCCGAATGGCGCGCAAAAGCAATTAAGCATCCGGCGCGTAATTTCGCGAAGTTATCCGTTGTCCAACGGTGCGCGAATAACCTGGCGATATTATATCTCTTTGATGAGACGATGGAGATGGAGAAAGGCACACCTGACGATGCGAGCGCGCGCGCACACGAGAGCGAGGGGAAGAGGAAGGAATGTCGTATGAGTATAAACCGAGGGAAGAAGATAAATCGCCGGCGCAATATATCATGCGTCAAAGGCGAGCGCAATATCTCCTGGCATCGAAACAGGACCAGAAAACTCGTCACTCTTCGGCCGGTATACGAGTCGAAAATAAACTCACGCTTGGCGCTTTTCTCTTTTCCCGTCGCTATATCTGCGACACGACTGCGCGGCTGCAAGTGGCGGTGGCGGCGGTGATGGCGGCGTGTTCCCTAACGCGTATTCCGCCCGGCGGACAGGAAAAATGAACGAGTTATAGCGGAGCGATCAAATTTCGCGTTTATCCCGCGCGGACCCGGCTTGCGGTCCGTCCGGCAATTTTCGTTCTGTAATCAAGATACACTGTTAATGACCACGTTACACGATCCCGGCGGCGCGACGCTGGCGTGGGCGCGGCGCTTTTTATTATTATACTCCGTGGTACCGGATGTTATTCGGTTGTAATTGGAAACCTCAGAGAATTCGCATTCCCGACTGTGTTGCCCGTCGAGTCTCGAATTTGTCAAATTTTTTTAGCGTCTCGCGCTTTAATGTTCGTCATTCTCGTAGTCGGTGAAGTTACTTCAAGTTGACACACACGGCTGGCACTATACTCCTTTGCTAATCCACTGAATAAAACAAGTGAAATAACGTGTCGTTTATCGACGCTTCATCGCCTGGTTCCTATTAAGATAGCGTTCTGTCACGCGCGCTGCCTTATGCGCGACTTTTCCAGAGAGCTCAGTAGTACTGGTAAATTATTGGTGCGGCAAAAGCGACGACTCTCCTCTTCCCGGACGGATGCATAAATGGATTTCAATTAATGCGTTGCCTCTCCCCGGGCGTAACTTTATTGGACGGGAACGTCTCAAGCGCGCGTACACCGGCCAGTATACTCGGAGTTAGGTAGCTCGTCTCTCGTCGTCCCGGAAGACGAGGGAAAGCAGTCGCGAAAACCATCACTTACTGTCGCACTCCCACGACGACGCTGCATCCTGAATACTTAAAAAGAGTCGCGGACCTTCTTTGAATTGTAAAACAATAAACCAAAGCAATACTACCGAACCAACATCCGCTCAGCCCTCAGGAGCCCACCCTCGGACTTTTGTTCGCCATCTCCTCCTCGCGCGCCCACCCACTCACCCCCCCCCCACCCCCCGGGGCTCCCACCGGGGGCGAAATCGCGTCGCGAGATCCAACTGTGCTGCGCGACAACGGCCATAAATATCGTCTACAAAATGCATTCGTGTTCTTGCGTTAAGCAGCGCAGCCGGATCATCTCCATCGATGTCGCCGAATAAAACATGCGCTGGAAAGAGTAATGTAGTGGCCATTACGTCGCCATAACAGAAACTAGCTTTAGCCCGAGAGGGAGGCCCACCTCCAGTCCTCACCGTGAGCAATATCGTATTGTCGTGTATATAAATGCCGCGTATAAAGCGGATCGCGCGTGAGTTATGGCGGGATTAAAATTTCCTAATCCAAAATGCAAAAGTTTCCCCTTCACACGCTCGTTATTAAATTAAACACGTTATTAAATTATTAACTACAGTTTTCCGACGGGTATTCCCATTTGGTGTCAACCGCGGGAGTGGATTAAGTTAATCAGGAAAGTAACATCCTTCATCTAATTACGCGAAATCGCTCATCGTGCGGCGAAGTGATTAGAAAATAAAAATCGCGTGTCCCCTCCACGAACGTTTACGGGGAGGGCGGGGAGGGTGGCGGTGTTGGAGTTGTCACGGGGGTTAATTGCATTTGCATTTTTAAGTGGACTCGGCGGTAGCTTACTTACTGCTTCGCGGATCACTTTGGCGTTTTATCGGAAAAGGGCGAGGGTGCGTAGCGCGTCGATGTGCCTCTCGAGCCGAACGTTTTCACCGTGAAAGGGAGAACGAAGCGGAGAATGAAGAGTAAAAAAAAAAAAGGAGAGCCATGCGCGAGTGAGAAAATACTCAGCCCCCGCCACAACGACTAACTACTTTATGAAATTACACGTGCCCGTCTAAGGGCGCCAAGGTGATATTTTCTCGGAGCGACGTTGCAACCGGAATTCTTAAAAAGTCGTCGTCCTTTGCGGCCTATCGTCGACTCTTAAAGAAGAAACCCCGGCAGCGATTTGGAGAATCCTGCATGGACAAGCGAACCCCGGCGCTATGAAGAGAGATTCGTTAACCTTCCGAGAGACGAACGTGGTGCAAAACGAATAAAGCTCGGAGCTAAGAACTCGGGCCACGGCGCATTCTCATGCGCGTTCCCACCGTCTGTTATTTCCACGCCGACGATCAGAGTTTAAAGTTTAAATTAGAGGAGAATATTCCGCTTTGCTATTATCTTACAATACAGCGACCGATAATGCAAATGTTGATGTTTATACAATGCAAATCCAAGTGTGTTATTTCTATACGCGTAAACGTCTAAAAATGACACATTTTGTGTGTTAAATTAATACGTTTAATCGTATTAAATTAAAAGTTAATACGTTCAACTACCGTTTTAAATGGCGTGATTTCCAACGGCAATTAAGAAATGTGTAAGGAGAGCTTCAGTTAAAATAACACACTTGGATTTGCAGTGTAGTTTTCATCATTTCGTAACCGCGAATGCGCCGAGAATTCGCATCTCGAGCCACGTGGAATGTTCAACCGCGATTAATGATCGTTGGTAAATGAGGAGAGAGCGAGGGGAAAATATTTTGTGAGAAGTAATGAGTTTTACGCGAGCAATAATGCGAGGCAGTTAGCGAAGTCTTTAAGTCGAAAAGCTCATCGTCGACGTCGAAATGGAGTTCAATTACAGTAAGTGATTCTTAAACACTTTTCTCAAGTCCTACTTTGATCGATTGTTAATTCGATCCTGGTTGACTCGATCAAACTTGAGCTTCTATCTGATTATTTTCATTGCTGATGAACTTATATTCCCCGATTTGAAACGTATGTTATTTACCGATATGATGTTATACTCTGTGATCAAAATTATGTGTTTTATTTTGATTAAAATATAATTATAATTTTGTGCCGGGTTATTTCGAATTTTAGTTAAAAGTCGCTCTTTACAGACAGAAACCTAATTATTTTACATTATAAAATAAATTATGTCGAAAAAGGATATTTTATATTTATATGTGATATATATATATATATATATATATATATATATATGAAGCACAAAATATATTTAATATTTAATTATTAAAATTTTGTGCTTGATGGAGAGAAAGGAGGAATGGGGGAGACAGAGAGAGAGAGAGAGAGAGAGAGAGAGAGAAATGCAGATATATTTACAGTTTAAAATTTACATTTAAAAATATTCAAGATATAAAGGAAATGTATATTTATAAATGTAAATGTGCGTTTTGCGTTTCCGTATGCAGACAAATTAACTCAGGCGTCTGACTAAGTATACAAGTACACTCATCAAATCGGCGATACCTGTGTTAATGTTTAATTAAACCGCCGAATTCACGTACTTCTGTTACGTTCAATGATTGTAAAACGTATCGATATAATGATATATTCCTAGTTACAGACGGATATTCCTATATACACACACTCAGTCGGGATAAATCAAAGTTTCAGGAACTTAACGTTTCAGAACTTGAGAGTGTGGGAATGTAGCTGGAGAAACTTCATGTTCAGGCAATCGTTGTAGCGCGAGAAAGGCTGACTCGGTGTCATTACTGATCCGTTCTGCGTGCTTAATAAAGTTTTCCTTCGACGTGAAACCATTTCTCCTTTTCCCGATCTTCATCAGTTTTCCTTCTCTCGCGAAGATCGGCGGGAATATGGCGCGATACAAAAAAAAAAGTATAGTTCGCATTTCCGTTCGATTTCAACCAAAATTGGCTTCGCTCACCGATTTCAATAAACTGGATGATTTAGCGTGGAAAGTTCGTGAAAAATTGGCCCCGACTATACATAGATTGGGTCGTTCGTGCGTCCACGAACGAACAAACAGGACAGCAAACAGTGAGTGATTTTCGCGATTGTTTGACGGCGATTGTGCATAAAAATTGGAAGTTGTTCTTTGTGTACGCGAGAGACAAACGCGATATATCCCCTATTAAATTTCTTTTATTGACGGCCACTTTTATGAGCGCAAATACTTGCGTTCGCGTTCTCGATTCGCGGAAATCAGGACGAAAGTCGAGCCCGATCGGGATCGCTTTAGCGAGAGAATCAGAGCGCAATATACGCGGCAGCGTTTTTTTCCGGTCCGTCTGCTTCTCGCGATGGAAACGCGAGGAAACGCGATACGAACGAGATTAATCGTGCATTTCCAGCGCTTCGATTTGCAAGTTGCCGTTATCTTTTGTTTGCTCTGGTATTTCTCCTATCCCTTGACTGCTTTCGCGACGTATTCGTCACATTTCTCGCACAATTCTCGCTTCTGTACATCTTACATTTTCATCGCAACGTATACGAAAATATAGTCGCAAGTCTCCTCATTTAACCGACAAATATATATATGTATATACTTGAAAACTGTGTACTCTCCTCAATCCTTTACTTTATACAGGTCGTTATAAAGAAACAAACGCGATCATTTTCACCTTTTCAAACAGACACGTACTCCCGGCGAGGAAAACTCCGCTCTAAATTGCTCAAAGACGAATCCGTGGACGAAAGGAAAGGCGCGAGAAGCTCTGTATAAACAGAGCGGATGATCTTCGTTAAGAACCCGGTTCTGTACGGAAAGATCTCCGAGAGTACATATTGGAGCCCATCAAACGATGCCGTCGGATAACGCGTCGGGAACAGGAGAGCACGCCTCGCCATTTCCATTCTTCTCCAACTCACGATTCAGCTGGAAAACGCGCGATCCGCAGCCGAAGGGGATTAATAGTTTGCCTCGCTTTTCCAATCCGCAAACTGTCGTTCTCGCGATAGCGGATTCCTTCGTCCACCAACGCCATCACCCCGTCCCGTCCCCCCCGTCCCTCCCCGCGGGTCCGAGACCCCAGTGCGGTTTCAATCGGCGATCGCGGTAATGTACCATATATACTCATCGTTTCTCCTAGATTCCACGGCTCCGCCCGTCCGCGGTAATTCGTTATCGCACGATTAGCGCGAGCTTAATTTTAGCTAAGCCGGGAGGAAAAGTTCGTGCCGAGCTAATGAAGACCGATTGCCGCGGACGAGGCAAACTCCGACGGCGCGCGGCGGCGAGAGGAGGGCTTTTATCGCCTCTTGATTTCTGCCCCCTTTCTCTCTCTTTCTCACTCGTTCCTTCCTTTCCTTCCGCTCCTCCTCTTTCCCCTCCTAATTGGATTAGAGAAAATAATTCCCGGTTTCGCGTACCATTTCGCGCGCGATAACGCGTTTGTATGCTAATTTTTGCTAATAGAGGCGCGCCGCCGGACGCGCTAAATCAGCGCTTCTTTAATTCATCTCCTATCGCGCCGTCACGATCGCGGAAGGAACACGTCGTCGAGTGTGCCGAGGTGCAAGCCTCTGAAATTGCTATCTCTCGCTTGCGCAGTTGATGTCGGGGGCGCGGGCGCCGCGTTGCTGCTCGACCATGCAAGGTGTCTCCCCTCGCTATATGTGTGCTGAGCACGCTATCCCGCTGGCCGTGCGTAATCGAAGCGGGCGAATTTTCGATAATCGGGCGAGAACATGCGTTTTCCAGCGCGTTGACTCTCGCCGAGAGAAATCCTCGATCCGTTATTATATGCACGTTGCGCGCTTTTATAATTTATATCTCATTTTTCTAAATAGCAATTTCAACTACCCATCCGTAAACGCATTTATGAACTATCGTCCGTTATAAAAATGCATGCTGTGTTACGGTAATAAAAGAAGCGAAACGTCACGCATTGCAACGCGAGCTTTGCAATGCGAGCTTTGCAACGACTGCTTTGAACGCAGAGAGAGAGAACAAGATTTTTTTCCTATATTTGTCTCCACAAAATGGGATCATAAACAAATGTCCCTGTCGCGAGGGTGGATATACGGGAATAAACGTTGGAGTTATCTCACATACGGGCGGGACAGCTCTCTCTCTCTCGTATATATAGGTACCAACGCGGACCCGGCGTTTCTAGAGCTAAATCGGCATTCCTATCGACGTTTAATTTCCCGTGGTACGGTGGAAAACGTAAATTCTCGGAAAATGCCGGGAAGCTTCGTACACTCGGACACGCGAGATAATCACGACGTGTTGTTGCTCATCCACCCGTTAAATTCACCCGTTGTCGTACTTTTTTTCCCCCTCCGCTCTCGTCGCGAAATCGGGGAACGTAACCTGCATCGCGATACACTCGAAGAAAAGCTTCCTACGAGCGCAGTTAATTTACCGCCGCTGACTCCTCGAGCGCGTAAATCGATTATTTAACACCGCGAGCGGAAAACCGGTTTACTCAGAAGCCATATACGAGCAGTTCTAGAAAAAGTTATCTGACCAGCGACAAGAACGTATCCTCGAATAAATTTGTACTCGCGGAACTTCTTTCGCGAGTGTTTTACATTTTAATTTAACGAAACTTAAATCTTCATTAAGAACGGGCGAATTTAAAAATCGCCCGAAGAATCAACGTTTACCGTTTAGATTTTCAAAAGTTAATTTCTCAATATGTTTCAATACTTTAATTAAAATAGTTTGTTAATTAAGCTGGCGATTAGAGCGACCGGTAAAGAAAAACCGCCGTGCGCAAGTTATATATAAAGCGCAACGCGCTGTGCTGTTGGACGCCTCTCTGAAACAAGCCCGTCTAGCTGCAACCGTTTGTAATTATTCTCTGACCTCTTTTGGGAGCAAGAACACGGGACGTCATAATTAGTACATGATATATTGTCACGCAACACACTCTGACTTTCTTGAAATTTTCAAATTAACTCTCCGCTGACGAGTTTCGTTAGTTTCGCGCAAGTTTTATTTTTGCGTTGAAACAACATTGCGGCGACGCAAGCTAAACTATGTCGTATAGTTTTTCTTTTAAATCAACGAAAAGGTTAATTGTTGTTAGTACACGCTAATAAATCTAGGATTAACACCGTTTTGTATACACTATTTTTGCAAACCTGTCCTAACTGAGATCATAAAAAATAGTCATTTTCGCTTAATTGAAAATAAATATTACAATTCTTGGTATTTGTTAATTATTTGTGATCTGTGATATTTTCAGATTATATTAGAATATTAGCTATTGTAAGATATTAATCATGTGTTTAATAAAATTCACTAGTTTGAAGGTATTTGTTTCAATTTTATAATTTATAACATCGGGACTTCAAGTAACCATTTATTTTAAACATCTTTTCAGAGAAGAGAATGCCTGCGCTTTCCACTGCAATTAACCACTCGAGTACCTATTTTTGTCGCGAGAAGCAATATCGGTACATAGAACACGCGATATCGATTTTGCCACGATTCTCCTCTTGAAGTTCCGACCCAGCCGCTGTAATGCGATCACGACCCCTTCAAACATTATATATATATATATATATATATATATATATATAGATATATATATATATATATTATATATGAATTTTTAATCTAAATTTAGCTCTTTGTTGTGTGACGATACATATTTTAGCTCTTTGTTATTCGATGGGACATAATTGCAATGTCGTACGTACATTTGCTCTTGTTACACTTGCTGCTTATTTTTCAGAACTTGAGCCAGTCATATTTTCAAGACGTTGCTTCACTGCAAGATTCAAGTTTTCAGGATTAGAAATCAATAATTCATACTAAAACGTACGCGGATGTATAGAACGTAAATTATCAACTTTTGCAAAATATCGATATTTGTTCGTACACTTTCATGTACCATGAAATAAAAATATCGATTTTTCAAGTCTAATCGAAATAGAGAAACGCGCGTTTCACGCGTGACTCACGCGGAAATTCGCGGAAAGCCGGATAACGAGCGTGCAAACAAACATTGTCTTCAACAATGAGGGGATTTCTCTTCAGGCTGGTTACGGGCGGATTATACGAGCCACAATGTACGCTCTCAGATGCGACGCTCTATACCTCTCGTAATGGGGTCCATTTCAGCCCCCGAGGGTGGCGGTCGCCAGGTCGATGCCAAACTGGCGAAGCAAGGGGGGCGAGGCAAGAGGGAACCGAAAACAGCGAGAAATGGGGGCTTGGTGGCAAAATATTTGAGCATACGCTACAAATGTTTGCCCTCGTCCTCGACATCGCATAATAAAGCGGGCAAAGCTCTTTTCCGATAATGCCCTTCTACCTTTCCGTCCGACTTCTCGAGCCTCCCCCGTGACCCTTCGAGCCACCCCTCGCGCGGCATTGTCGTTGTCGGCGCGGCAGCTTTTCCCAAGGTGTTTCCCCGCCGAGAGACTGAAGGTGGATAATACGGATAAAATGAGTCGCCCAATGTGTTACATCGCGGATATAAATTTATTTTCAACTTTTCTACGGAAATACGAATTTGAGCAACAGGCCACGTTGTTGTCATTTATTACGTACGTTTATCTCGCTGTTTTCATTATTGCGTATATAAAGTTTATGAAAGAGGTTTGGAATATCTTAAAAAATCGATATTTTTTTAGTAAAAAGTTCGGATTATTATATACCCAAGACGGTTAAGTATAAAGTTAAATTTCTCTCGGATCTTTAACGTTGAAATTAATATTCAGCGATACCTATATACTTTTACATAACACCATATTTTTACAATACCGCGCGTGATAAGCTTATTTTCGCAATAAAAGATTCCCTTTTTATAGTCAGTCAACGTCGCAACTGATCCACTTTTTTCTATTTAACGCGCGTGACTTGGGAGGAATTCCCGTCACGTTAGTTACGCACGTTCGAAAACCCCATCGGGCGCTAAAAGGGAGCCGATGTGACAAGAGGATTGCCGTTCGGCAGCGGAGAAATAGATAGGGCATCGCATTGTATTGCGTCGCATCGCGACGCGTCTCGTGAACCGGGAAACGCGATCGAGGCAGCGAATTAAATTCGGCGAGCGGCCGGCGCCGAATTGATAACATCGCTATTCACGTCGGGACAAATTCGTTAACCCGGCATTATTTCCGCGAGAAATATCCTGACGCAATTTAAAACCGACACGAATGGCGGCGAGTTACACGACGGGAACACGTGAACGGGATGACGTGAAGGGAAAAAGAGAAAGACGGTGAAAGTGTGAGAGAGAGAGAGAGAGAGAGAACGAGCGAGTCGGGTGACAAATTGCAGCGGTCGCAATTTCTCGACGGGGTGGGCGGCGTCGGTGGAATAAAGCGGGGCGCCGCCGCCGGCCCCGGCCGCGTTTTGAGGAAACGTTGATTAATTCCGCGTTCTCGCAGCCGCGTGAGAACGCGAGGACGCGAGGTGCCAAGGCGCTCGGCCGCCGCCGAGGATAGATAGATAGGCGCGGCGGAACAGGTGCCATGGGCTGCAGGTGCGAGGTAATGGATATATCGGACGGCCCGACGAAACACGATTAATCAGGAGCGGCTCGCGCCGCGCCGCCCGTGGCCGCCCGTCGCGAAAAGGAAGGAACTTTCCGAAAATTCGCGGGGACCATTCGTCACGAACGCACGAGCGACGTCGAGAAAAATTGCTCCGGCGAGTTTGTTATTCCGCCGCGCTTCTGGCTCCCTGATGGTACGGTTTGCCAACCGCGCTGTCGATGATATCGCATCGCGATGGTATAACCGCCGCGATAGCGTCACAGCGTTTTGCAGCCGACCTCCGTGCAACATTGCGCTCGAAATTACCGCATTTACGCATTTAGCTTCCGGAGAGAGCGCGCGCGTTTGCTCGATCGATTCGCAGGAATACCGTCAGGTTTACACGGTAACCGTTACAGTTTATATGAGAGGCGAACATTCTACTATGTTATTGTAGCCGTACATGTCGAAGAATATAGCGAAAATAAATCATCGTTAACTATAGCTAATTAAAATATATCATTAGAAATTATATGTAAAATTGTAACAAAATGCTATATATTAAATAGATCGTTTGCGAATACGTTGGTTTTTATTGCAATACCAGCGACCAACAACGCTCTGTTTATTTATCTTTTGGTGCGAAAGAGGTGAGATTGCTCGCCCACTAAAGTTCGCGGCATGGGTATAGCGTCACGTGTGTGACGTCCTGGCCGAATAAACAACAATCAAAGTCCGTGCGCGGTTTGCAGCTGTCGCGATCGGCATGGCGGCCGCCGAGGCTCTCGATAAATAAACGAGAATAACCGACGTGTGGTAGCGTCGGGCGCAATAAACGGACGCAATTACGCGGCCTATACAGGTCTCGTGTCGTATATAGGCGTCGTATCGTAAAACGCCGCGCCCGCACGTCATCTTACCCCACCCCGGGACACGAAATGGTCCATGAAAGATATAAGGTTCGCCTCTTTTGTCCTCTTTCGGGACCGGATGCGGAAGCTGCACGTTCGAAACGCGTAGGTCGGTCCGAAAACTCACCGGGGATGAAAGAGTCACGAAACCGGGGACCGATAAAACCCACGCGGTCGGGCAGGAAATGACACGTGGAGAGAGGGTGGGTCGTCGCCGACGTAAAGGGCGCACCAGGGCAATCGAACGACGACCATGAGAGCGATAGATATTTTCTTACGAGACCGAAACTCGAGAACCCCGAACTCTCGGCAATCGGCATGAGAGTTTGTGGGTACATCCGGTACATAGAATAACTTGTGAGACACGAATAACGTTATGCCTCGTTCGTACCAGAGTCGTTGGGGAATCAGAATGTTTAAGTTATACGCGTGGTGGTACCCCTCCGTGGTGAACTCGGCATATGGCGTTTCCACATTTTGGATTAGCTCTCGAAGGTCCACATCTCAATCGTATCCAATGAGGTTGCGGCCGGATATCGGGGCGTTGGATCTCCGGGATGGAAATTCTGCTCGCGATTCACTTTCGAGGCCGAGTCGGAAGAACGTGAGAACATGAGGTAGCGAGAACGCCGGAGGGACAGAAACGCGAGGAAAACGAAAGAAAACTCCGTGAGGGACGGGAAATTCCGGCGGTTCGCCTCGCTCGACGCTTTTCGCGCGGCGCGTTGGCGACAACGACGCCGACGACGAGACGACGACCCCGCCCCGGCTCTCCTCGACGAGAAACGAAGGGAGAGGTCGTAGGTCGGGAGGTGGCGGTGCCCACGAGGAAGAAGGTCTACCGACTGCAACGTAGCGAGAAATTACGTTTCCGCAGTCAGCACCGCAGACATTCCTCCGTCTCCTTCCCCGCGTCGTTTCCCCTTCCCCCTTCCCCGCCGTATCCTCTCCACGTGCATTCTTCCGCGACCGCAGCCGCAGGAATTTGAGGGGCAGCATGTAAGGACTGCGAGAAGGGCCGCCCTTTTTTCGCCGATCTTCTCCTATTGTTTCGACTACATTTCTTTCTTTATTATACTCAGCGAATGATTTTTATTCGTATAGGATACGTAAGGCGCTTCGCGTTATCCAATTTTTTCCAGGCTAAATCGATTGCGTGTGGTTTATTCTGCGCCTTGCGGTATTGATTTAAAGCTTGATACGGCTCTTTTCGACACGTTTGAAATACATTTATTTTGTTCATGTTACTTTTACCACGGCGTATATAGCACGCCTATAAAAATTATTTCCATCCGTATATATAAAAAAATATAAATATAAAATAAATATTTTTAGCCAATGTGTATGTATAGGTACTATTTTTTTTATAGTTTCATCAGATCGCATAAACTTGACTAACTACAAATATAAACATCACGTACGTTTATGTTTGCAAATCTTGGTGTACAGCTGCAACGCAAATTTCTGGTGATTTTTCTATATCAATTCCGTGTACGAAAATGGAGAAAAGGAAAAAAGCTTTTTTACATATGTAATCGCGAGCGATAATAAAGAACGGCAAATACTTCTCGAGAGAGAGAGATATATATATATATATATATATATATATATATATTATTACCGACAAATTATTTCCATCAATCATCCGCAAACTCTTATGGCTCGCGTCATCGACCGTAACGCACAATGGCGATCTATCACACCGTGAGAAGCTGCCTTATGAAAAGTTACGAGGAGGGGGGGGGAGGCGAAAACGGCTATAAATCCAAAAAAGAATTTAAATCTCGTAAAAAAAAGTATTTTCTGCAAAGTCGCGCCGCTCGCGCCTGGATATCATAGTTCGTAAATTATCCTTATCGATCTTTTGGCGAGGTATTGTTAAAGTGACAGAACCAAGGAGCCCGGTGGAGTCGTTCGGAGCCTGGGGCCGCGCTACGAACAACGATTATCTTCACGTTACAGCCCCATAAAGGCCGTCGGGTCCCGTAATTAGGGCCGAAAGGAATTTATCCCTCTTTAACGGAGAATGAGTTTCTCATCGACCCGACAAAACTTTCGGCCGGTGACGCTCATGCTTTATCCTATAGACGTACCAAACTTTGGATCTTGTTAAAGCTGTAATTCACAGTATAAGTCACTCGAGAGTAACGAGAAAGAAAAGAGAGAAGAGAGTTTAGATCAATACGAATCGATTTGGTCCGGTCAATTAAGATCCTACGTCGCTGCGTTTTTGCGTTACAGCGCTTCAAAATTGTAAATAGTATAATCAGTAGTAAAGTAAAGTAATAATCAGTATAATATGCGATTTACGATTATATTAATTCGCCCAAGTTCAAATATATGTTTAAGATCGCCAAAGAATGGAGTGCTATATTTTAAAAAGTTGTAAAAAGTTGAAGGAAAAAGGAAGGAGTACGTGTGCACTTTTCTTCAGCGCCTACTTTGAAAATTCACGTTGCAATAAACAATGGAACCAAAGTGAATCTTAAGCAAAAACTCACGTCACGTCTCGCGAAGGGAGGAAACGCGTGAAATGAGGGCGGTTTCATCGCGTGCATGGCGGGCACGGCAAAAGGGAGAAACTCTTTTCCTTACTCGTCGAAACGGCGCACGGAAGTCGTTAGCTGCAGCTTGCACACGGGGTCTTCATTGAAAGGTGTCCCGGAAAGTAATGCGAGTGGTGCACGGGTGGCGTGTAACGATGGCTGTTACTTTAATTATGTTCGCCACAAGAACTGCATTCAGAAGCGCGCGCGGGAGTACTCGTCGTCGACTAACGACGTTTGATTCGGAATTGCGTCAACGCATCAGGCACAGTTTTTTTCCCCGGCGACAACGCGATATTGCCACTGTAAGTATTCGGCGAGAAAGACAGGAGAAACGAGATCGAGAGGAGATACGATCGATTTAATGTGCCGTCCAAAAAGCCCTATTCGCGGATATATCCTTCGCCCGATTCGGGCGATGCCTTCATTGTTTCACTGTTGCGTAACAACGAGAACACAACGGCTAACCTAGGTGTCGTTGCGCCACGTGGAAACGACGCTGATAATGACGGGGCGAACAGTGCTAAAATTGATAACACCCGTTATCCAACTTACAATACACGGCGATGACATCGTTACCAGTAGTCGATGATTAAACGACAGCCCCTAGATTGATCCGTAATGGACTTCTCCAATCTATCCCGTAGCATTATATATGTACAAAGCAGCCACGTTCGTGCGCGCAAATGTTGCGGTGTATACACGAAGAAGATCCGTATTGTTTGTGCCGGCGACACGGTTTCGGATCATAAGACACGATATGCGCAGCTTACGGCACCAATTACAGGGAATCAGGTGCGAGAACCGCGAGAATCACCGCCCGCGATTTCATTTCTATTGCATAAAATGGAATCGCGGCGCATAAGACTTTAATTGTTGAGACCGACGAGAACGGTAATCGCTCGAACGAGATATTCTCGCGCGTCATATTCCGCGACTTTACCAAGACTCTCGCGGCTATTGGCAGTAATTATGCAGTGAATCGTACATATTGATATATATATATATATATATATATATATATAGAGAGAGAGAGAGAGAGAGAGAAAATCTATATTGAAAATATTTAATTGGATTAACGTATATATTGGCAGGCGGATATAGCCGCAATTACTAATGTTGATTATTAATGCTAATACGTATTAAAAACATCGATCCGCGCGGGGGAGGAGCTCCTATTAATAACAGCATTAGCCCGTACATATTGGATGCGTTAATCTGTATCATATATGTCTAATTGGACTTTTTGCGCTCTTATAGTGCTTACGCGGATTTAACTCTACGAGCGTGTAGCTCTCTCGACAGTTTATAACTCCATAAAGGACTTAAAGCCCGTATAACCCTGCGCGCGTGCGACGTAAGCCCGGGGAGTTCGTAAGGATTTAACTTTCGAACGCGTAGCATTCACAACATTTTGATTCGCTACGAACAGGATTAAAACATTTTCCGTTAATTTACTCTGTATTACGCAATTGCATCAAGCAGCGTTACTGTTAGTGCGAGTAGCATAGGTAATAAGTAGTGACTGGTAACTACCTGTAACATTTCGATAATCTACAGCGAGATAATATTCCAGTTGTATCGTACAAATACAAGCATCGCATAACGTATAATATGATACGCGCTATATGCAGCGAAATGTGTTATTCTACCCTTCATGTAAAACTGATATTATCGGGCGTGCAAAAGAGTTTAACGTTGGAGTTTCTTTCTTCGGGGCTTCGGGGCGATACCGGTTCGGCCGTTCTGTTCTCTGTATGAAAATTCGGGTAACTACGTGCATACTGCATACAATAGCCGGTCGTCGACTGCGCCTGTTGCAGATAACTGTCTCCACGTAGCGTATACGGTAGCGTATAACTCGTATAGTAACAGAACGTTGCCATAACGCCTGCGAATCGATAGCCAATTGGTCGTTGAAGTTGTGCCAACGCTACATTTCGCGTAAATTGTAAATAGGTTTCCGCGAACGGCGTCGTTTGTTTCGAGAACAATGTCCATCAATACTTGAAAGAGCAGCGAACAGAGCGCGCCCTCAAAAACATCTTTATACGAAAGCGATAGAAAACGATGTTCACACGGTGATAACGTTTTCGTATTCTTATTTAAGCAAAAATTTGTTTAGAACTTTGCATGCAAAATTAAGTAGAAGAAGAATTTACGAAGCATGCATGATTTACGATGATGGAAGAGAGAAGAAGAGGAGAGATTTTTACGCTGCTTAATATTTATCAAGAAATTTCCGTACGATTTTTAGTCGAAATTTAAATTATCATTCGCTTCCGTCACGTATCATTGGCCAAGTTTAATTCAGTTTTGTTCTACAATGTCGAACGGGTGACGCGCGCGTTTCCCGTATAGCGAACTCGCGAGCCTTATTGAAGTTCGACGAGCGATACTCGGGTCTGTACGTGAGTATCGCGTGTGTCCGTACACACGTTTGCAGAAAGTTGTGGCTGTAGAACAGCGTACAGCGAAAGACAATTTGGGTGACGACACTGGCAAACACTGGCGGTTGAACTTGTGCCAGCCGTATTTCATGCGCCATTGTACAACGAATAGTAAATAGCCTCATATACGAAAAATCCGCCCTACTTCGCTTGTATCTATTTCGGATTTCGAACCCGGGTCACCCTCGCGGTAGCCCAACAATGAGTCTCTTCAAACTCTCAGCACCATCGACCTATCGATCCGTGCGATTCTCGATGCGCCGCGCCGCCGACGAAAGTTAACCGGCACGGCGCATTTTTATCTTTCGCGCGCTTTTGTGTTGTACCCCAATGAAAAATACCATTCAACAACAACTGGCCGTAAAACTCTTCTCCCCCCTGCCCACCCGTCCATAATACTAATTGCGCGAGAAACGTGTTCCCGTATCTCCGCACTTATTGTTTCTGGTTTCAACTCTGACCTCCGGGAAACTTTCGAGCGCGAGACCTCCGCGTTGATTCCGCGACCGCTGTAAATCATTCGGAACGCAATTACGCAATCTCAGAATTTAATTGAGAGCGGTGGATGAGTTTTTGCCGGTATGCACGCCTGGGGAAGTTTCTTTTCCAGATAAAAAGAAGAGATCGAAAAGGAAGATACCAAATCTGACGTAGGAGTGGAATATAGTATCTCGCATATAATAAATTTATCACATCAATTATTTGTTTTCATTATTAAAATTACACTCTTTCTAGCCGAGCAAGCTAAACATTCGTGATAAGATTTATTCGCTGCACGAACAATTATTCATGGCAACGTCCGTTACGTACCGCAGAGAAATCGACGATAAAGAAATATGTATAGTCCAAGAGCTGACGACACTTTTGGCCAAGTGATTTTATAAATAACGATTTTCCGTTATAACCTGCGTGGACGACTCTCCTTCGACAATCCGAACACCTGGCTGGCCGTACTTAGGGGGTTTAGAAGTACGCAGGTGAGAAAAAAACTGATTTTCAAGTCATAGTATAAGTCTTAATTTGTATCGGATATTGATAATTGCTCACTCAGGAACATGCAAATAATTTGCCAGTTTGATTGCTCGGGAGCAATTAGTCGCCAGGCTTAATTAAAAATAATTAAAAATAATTATTTTCAAGTCATACTATAAAAGCTGGGTTTTTTTTTACTAACAAGTATAGTGCTAACACATACCACCCAAAAAAAAGCCAAGTGAAAATTTTGGTGGCAACATCTTTAAAAAAATTATTGAAAATGCACAAAGCCTGCGTCTCAATTTAAAAGCGTTTAGAAATAATTAGTTATCGTAATACTTGACTATTTACAGTTAAAGAAAAATTAGTATTGTAGTATCAAATAAATAGCGAAGTTAAATAATAATAAGAATAATAATAAGAGAATAGCGAAATTAAAGTTATAGTGGTTAATATCTTAATAGCCGGATATAACCGTCAGACCCCTCCGCCGGCTTTGTGCATTTTCAATAATTTTTTTAGAGATGTTGCCACCAAAAATTTCACTTGGCTTTTTTTGGGTGGTATGTGTTAGCACTATACTTGTTAGTAAAAAAAAAACCAGCTTTTATAGTATGACTTGAAAATAATTCTTTTTAATTATTTTTAATTAAGCCTGGCGACTAATTCCCCCCGAGCAATCGTACTGGCAATTTATTTGCATGTTCCTGAGTGATCAATTATCAATATCCGATAAAAATTGAGACTTATACTATGACTTGAAAATCGGTTTTTTTTCTCACCTGCCTACTTCTAAACCCCCTAAGTATACGGCCAGCCAGGTGTTCGGATTATCGAAGGAGAGTCGTCCACGCAGGTTATAACGGAAAATCGTGATTTATAAAATCACTTGGCCAAAAGTGTCGTCAGCTCTCCGCCTAGTACATTAGAAATTAAAACTTACATACCAAACGTGAAGAAGAGAAATAAAAAAAAACATATCCACTCTTAATCTAAAAAAAAAAGCCGAAGCACTCCGGAGGGCGTGTCAACCGATTGCTTTCTCGATTTCGCTGGCCGCAGGTAATTCGTTTCCGAGGTGGCGGCAAGGAACGTTACGCCGCGCGAGACGCGAAAGAACGTTAATTACTACTCGTTACGCTCTACACGGTGTCGCGGTCGCCGTGAATTATAATATTCCGCGCGACCGAGGCCGCGTACGTGGTCGCGTTAATTTTATACAGCGACCGACCGACCGCACGAGACGAAAGTGCAGCAACCTCGTCGGCGCGCGATAGCAATCACGTCGACGATGAGAGCCTTCCGAAAGGAGCGCTGCGACTTTTATATTCAATGAAAATCAAAGCGCTCCTCGAGCTGGGATATACAAGCAAAAAGAGAGAATCCTGAAATGTTCGCGCGATTGGGTGGATTGATATCGCAGGGCGCGAACTGCGGGGGTATTATTACAGGCGTTGATGAAGAACGAGTGAATTTATAGTCGAGCGTGTGTGCAGTCGATAAATTACTCGAACGGGGGTGGACTTCCTGCGCAACTTCGCCGGACTTCGTAAATGCATGCGAGCGATAATTAGTTTACACCCCGCGGGTAAGCATAACGTAACGATACATATTCCTCATTAATTTGCGGTTAGATTTATAACTTGTGCGTGTTCCGTGACGTAAGGACAAATAGATCATCGACGCTGCGAAAATCGGCGATATATATTTCGCGCCTCGTAAAATATATCGATTTCAGCGTGATAATAATAACGGCGAGATACCGTTTTCTTTCAGAAAAAAGATCTTTCGTCACGGGCTTTATATCTGACATTTAACGTTCCACACATATATATAAATTTCGAATAAAGATCCTATTTGTTTTAATAAAACGATTTAAAAAAAATAAAAAAAACCTTCGTCGATTCACGCGAGATTATTCCAACGCACCTCAAGTTAAATGAAGAACACAATCCTGTTATTTGCTGGAAGACGACGCTTAATCTCCGATGGCAACAAAACCAACCAATTAGCTAATGTCACGCTTGCAAACAGGCAGTGAGTCCGTGGGATAGATTTATAGACCTTCTCGAGGTAGATGCGATTCAGTGAGAAGGAGAAAGAGAAGCGAGAAGCGAGAGAGTGCACCTCGCCCCGTCTCTCCTTTTCTCCGGAAACAAACGTGGTGGAACGGACGTCGTAAGAGCGGTTCCGCGACGTGCACGTACCTCCATCGATTGATATAGGTCCTCGACGGAAATTCTAGACTGACCCTGATCGATACCCTCGACCCGGGGGCGATCCACCTCCCCTCCCCTCCTCCCCCCCCCCGGTCTGCCCCCTACCTGTCGGCGTACACGAAACGAAAGCAGCATTTATTTCTCTCGGAGTGATTTATTCGTCGGGGGCTAGCATTTATTTCGGCGTTTCGACGCGAGACAGCGGCAAGCTTTTTGGCCCCCGATAAAAACCCTTCGTCCCTTGACGCGGGCACGAGACCGCGATCGTGTACCACTTTAGTGATAATGGTCCGCCGGTGTCGCACGAGCATCGGAACCTATATACCGGCGCGGCAGCGATCGTAACTTCTTTCGTCCACCTTGCGAATGGCAGCGCGATGTGCTGAGAATACCGTGGCGGTGTAAAGAACGTTTCTGTATATATAATAATAATAATACTGCATACAACTCGTTTTATGCGAAGGACGACGCATGGACGTGAGTTTCGCGTTTCGGGCGGGCGGGCGCGATTGCAATTTTAGAAATGGATCACGTGTTGCAATTGCGCGGCTTTTATTGATATATCAATCGTTCGACGGCCGAAGCTTAAACTTCCATTGAGATAAATGGTAGCGCGTGCGCGCGCGCGCGCTTTCTACTCTTAGCGGGTTCACACCCGCCAATCTCGTGATTTACGTACGTATAACCGGCAGCGTCATTAGATGTATCGTCGGCGCGATTCAATCACCAGAACGCCGACCATTCCCGGATATAACCCCCCGCGACACGTACGGTTCGGCGAAGCACGATTAAATTGCTGATGAAAGATGAATACCGCGCCGCCGCCGCGCCGATGCCTGCGCTAATTGCTCGTTTGCCACGAAGTTCGACAAAGGTCGAGCCTGCGGGGCCCCCGCGTTCACGATAGGTATTACAAGCACCAATTTTAGCGCTCCAAAATTGAGCAATTCAAACTTGCCGCGCACGTGAGAACTGTAATTATTTAGCGCACGATGCATCGGGAAAAATTAACGTCGCACGTTGATATTTTATATAACGTTCATATTTGTATTTATTATTTCTTTGTATTCTAGAAATATATATATCTACTATTATCAATAAAAATAACGTTACCTTCTTTCCAATATTTTGCAATTATCCACTACAAATCTAATAAGAAAAATTTGAATTGATTTTATTATGTTTCTATTTTTAACGATCCAGGAAGATCATTGCATACAAATTCCGACACACCGATACAATCTCATTAATGCGATAGCCGCAATTTTGCAAATCTGTTAATGCCTTGGCGTTAAAGAGATGTATCGATAATTCAGTGAAGCACCCGTCGAAACTCCACGCGGACGCGAATGTTTAATCGCTGCGGATTTACATCGTCTGTCTGTACATAATTGCCCGCCGACTTGGCCAATCGGAACGCCTTAGGTACACAGAATTCGTACACGACACGGTCTACCGAACCGCCAACAAATTGACGGCGGAAGATGAATACTGTTCCACGAAGCTGCGCTAATTGCGCGCCATCGGAGCAAGATCAACAAAGGACGGATCTCGGATATTAGCAATTGCAATCTCATAGTTATATTGTCGAGTTAGTTGGAAGCGCGCGCGAAACGGACATCCCGATTGACGATATAGCATCCTGGCGCGGATGCAGAATGCCTCGTGCAATCTTTGAATGAATATATCTACACTTCAAGAACGACTTTGAGCTGTATTCGGGAACTTGCAAGAAAATTCTATTGTTAGATGACAAAGCTATAGATAATAATTTTGCAATGTGTTACCTTGAAGATCATTAGTATATCGTTACATTCTCACGAAATCTCGCGTTTGCGTGATAATTCAGTGATAAGGTGGTATTACGGGTTTCTCACCACGCCAATATGAGGGAGGGAGCAAACGAGAAAACTGTCCCTATCGTGACGGGGGACACATTCAGCTCTCGTCAGGCGAAATATCTGAATTAATGTTCGAATGGTCCCCGTCGCGCCCCTTTCCGCTTCGTAGTCCGGTTTCCGGGCTTCCGCGCGTCGTCGGGAAGCGACAAAGGTTCACGACGAGATATCGTCCTTGTCCTGCAGTCGGGTTTTCAATTACCCAGCAATTCCCGACGACGTTCGTTTAATTTCTCGTCCTTCCCGCCCGCGCCAGCCCTTTTCTTCATCACTCTTCATCGCGTTTACACTCCCCGACTTTCCGTCGCTCGTTCTTTCATGCCACGGCTGCTATTCTTTGAGTTATAAAATGTCGAACTTTGGAATAATCTTCCCGCTATCAATAATCACGCTATCAATAATTTATGTCTGTGAATTCTATTCAAACGGGATTTTAGCGAAAATAATTATCCTCGGCACTTCAATTTTATACTATTATAACTCTAACCCACTAACTTATACTTACTAATTTATGATTATTAACACCAAAACATTCTTAGTAAGTATAAATCGGTCTGCTATGATTACCAAAGTAATTTTCTGGAATTTCTACCTTCTTTGAAAAAAAACTCTTTTGTCTCGCCAAGTCGCTACGCGAAGTATAGAGAAAACGCGAAAGTTAAGAGCGAAGGCTAATGCACGAGGTAGAGAAATTACTGCAGAAAAATTAGCATATCTAATATAAAGTGGAAGTCAAATATTCTCGCTACGAGTGGCAGCAGCTGCTTTTATTTCGGTGGCAGCGTGCACGGTAATTTTCCTTTGCGTTCCTTTTTCCGCGTTGCCTATACACGTTGGCGCTCCTGTTCTCTTGATGGTCGACGTGGAGTAAATCGCTGCAATGGTTTTTCAGCCGGACGAGCCATTGAAATTCAGAAGGCAAAAATTGCGGCAGCTCTCCTATCGACGAATGGCGGAACTGAGATTAATATGCGAAACAGCCAAATTTCTTGCGGGTGTAACTTCGATTCGGAATATCAGGGGAAAAAAATTATACCTTCATATAAATTTCTGCATACAAATTTTCGTCGATTATTTCTTCGCAATTATTTTCCCTAAAAAAGATTCTTTTCAAACGTTTTAATAATTACTTTTTATTGCAACATTTGAATTTTAATAAAATATTCATCATTATTATTATTATTGCTTGCCAGCAATGCACGTTATTTTTCATACTATTATTCGTACAATGTTTATATTTAAATGTACGTTGTTTAAATTTTGCCCTACACATTTTCGTTTTCCTCAAATATTGATATCCATTTATGCCGAAAATAATAAATATGAATTATTTATTATTCATCGGGTACATTAATCATGGCGTGCTTACTTTTGCTAATGGATACGCGCAGTTGGTCAAAGTTTACATATGCCAACAAGGAACTTACGAACAATCCTTGGAAACCGGTTCGCGAACACACCCAGCACTCTCCAAATTACACACGGCATTTCACATCAAAGCTCGTATATCTTAATAATAGTGCGTAAACAAAAAATAAAATTCTAATTAAAATACATTTCGTTGCCTTTCCACGCAGAAATGATGAAATATCACCAAGCAGCCGCATTCAACAGAGAGTTGGGTTGTGTGTGTGTGTGTGCGTGTGTGTGTGTCTAATGTAAAATCTACTAAACTTGCACCCTTAATTATTCATCATGACATGGATGGAGCGGTTAGGAGGTCTGTATCTGTGCTGTTGAAATCATTGTTCACTGTTAAAACAAATAAAACGGCGCTATATTCGTGTCCATAATTATTCACAAAAATAGAACAGGTTTTCTGCCTCTTTCGACACGTACACGTGACGGTTTTGCAAAGCGTTCGAAAAATTGTCGGTATACGCGTTATCTCTCGCGCAATTACAAATCGCGACGTGAGTTGTCGCGCGCACATTTCGCTAGCATATTGCAGGTGTTCATGGGAAAAAAAAAGAAGAAAAAAAGAATACCAGCTGTACGATTACACCCTGACATCCCTCGCGCGTCCTATTTCTTTCAGTCGCCGGGGCTTGTAATTCGTTCCGGCAGTTTTTCTGTCGGCGTATCCGCGAAAAATTCAGGAAGTAGAAATTACCGCGACGCCCGCCGGCCCGACGCGGCCCGGTAATAGAGCCCCGAGATTAATGCAAACGCGTCAAATTTGTCGTTGGCAATGACAAAAGGTCGTCGTCGGCGCGGTCCGTGGACCGTGAAAGCCACGGGAAAAAAAAGGCAAAGTTAGTGGGCCGCGTTTAAAAGGGAGAGAAGTCGACAGTTTTTTCGCTCGGTGTTCTTAGTTTTCTCCCCCTGATCTCATTTTCGCGCTGCAGCATCCTTTCCTCTTTTTCCGCTCGTCACTTCTCCTTTCCCCCCCCCGAACCAGCAATCATCACCGCACTCCTACCCTCCTTGCACGAACGCGCGAGAATTTTGCAGCGCGAATTATAGTTCGAAATTCCATTCAACTTAACGAGTATAATCTCAATTTAATATCAATCGCAATAACTGTTTCTTTTTTCCTCTTTTTCTCTACGTAATAATTTTCGCACATGGATGTACGTCTCCCACGTTTCGATTCTCCCCGCGGATCTCCCTGGCTCGTCGCTTTCGAGCGCGGAGATTATCCCCCCCCCCCGGAAATCACTGGGGCCTTGGACTCCGCGTGCACTGGCACTGCTTTTTCTCTCCGCCCTGCGGTCGCTGATATCCCGATTTTTATGTTCTAAATTCCCGGTATGTCGCAAAACGTCCCAAACCACGAAACCACACACAGCCGGCGAAAGCGCCGGGAGGCAAGAGAATAATTCGAGCATCGGGGATTTTTACGGCCTCTCGCGTATCCGTCTAGTCGAGAAATCTTTCAAGTTGTGTATACCGCGCTAATTTCAGGCGCTCTTATTTTCGTAACTTATGGTCTTGCGCGATGCCTGCTTTTAATTTCTAATTGACATATCAGTGTGACATAAATATGTGGTATTTATTATGCGATTATTCAATTTATTACCTTTCAAAGTCACTATTTGTAATGTGCCGTGAAATCTTTATGCAAAATTCAAATGTATCACGGAGAAAGAACGGTTTTGCTGAAGTATCTAAAAATTTAGCTATAGATACAGATCTGAAAATAATTTTGTTGGACCATCAAAAGAATTATGTAGAACACTCAAACTGACTGGTGAAATGTCCAAACTTTTTACACCATTATCATCATACTTCAGCGACCTACTATAATTATTTTGATGCTGCAACAAAATTATTTTCAGATCAGTATCTAGTTAAATTTTTAGATGCTTCAGCAAAACCGTTCTTTCCGCGTATACGTTTCTCAATTCGGAGTCATCGATTGGTAACAAGCGCGCATTAAAGCGTGAAAATTATTTAAGTACGGAGTAATGCACGCCACGGCAGATTGCATCAAAATTTCATACGACCTAATGCACTCCTAATTAATTCCCCCCCCCTCTCGATTATTTTACTGGGAGCTGCATCAAAATTCGAAGATGCATTTTCCAACTGTATATACGCGTACGCATTCTTTCTCGCGTGTGCTCGTTAATCCCATCAGCATTAAGTAATTATTCGGCCACCATAGTTTACTTAACCGTCCGTTTTGCCAGCGGAAAGATTATGTCGCGCACTCAAAGGCAAACCGGATTATTCTTTTCCTCCTCCGCGTGCCTTCATAACCGGTTATTATTTTATTCGGTCTCGCAGTCCCTCCACGGGGACCCACTTGGTCGCTAAAACGCTTTCAATTATACCGACTGTGCTTTGGGTCGGGCAATTTCAACAACCTCGACGAAATTTCATGAATTATTTGCCTCTTACATTTAGCATCATTTGATATTCTGCCCCGTTCCTCCCCTTTTTACTACGCGATTTAATGGGCTGGATCGTTCTCCGAAAAATAATTGGCCGAACAATCGACAAGATAGAATAGACACCGTCATGAGAATGACTATTGAGTCTGTCGACTTTAAATTGGTTGAAAAATCCGCGGATAGAGAGGAAGAAGAGGGATTTCTGGGAGCATCTCCCCCGAGATACTTGTGTATCTCTGTAACTATATTTTTGCGGCACGTTTCATGAATTTTTTAGCGTAGCCCATAGACATGAAAATTTTAGCTTCTGGAAAGTGTCTTCGCGAGAATGATTCCAGCCACGTAAAAATGTAAGACGCTTAAAATTTAATATGGTCCCTCCGAAGCGTGATTGCAATTTAATCGCATTTTTTCCGAGATTATCGTCATCAACACTTTCTCAACGACAAGACTTCCGAGGACCGTTACCCTCAGGGAGGGCGTCAAAAACAAGGGTGGCGACAGAGAGATTCGGGAGATAACTTGCGGCATTGACTGTACCACAGGATACTTATCTACCGAACCGGGTCAATTAGAGGGTAGGCCGCGAAAACCCAACCCTCGACTGATGTCCGCTTTTAGGACGGCGCATTTAAAGAAAGAAAGAAAAGGAAGTGCTAAGGGTATAGAAAAGCGGATGACGAGGAGATAAATTAATGGATGATGATGATGAAAAAGTCTTTCCTTCCGCTGTGATCAGCTTCATCTTATTAAGTGGGTTAACTTCTTCAGGAGTTCACGTAAGTGTAGAGGGTGTATCATCAATAACGCGGTCGTCAGAGGAACTTTGAAGCGAAGATATTATGCCATTACGCAAGCAATTGTCGGATGTCTCTTATATACGGCTCGCGGGGTATTATAGATGTTCCGCGCGGCAACAGATAAGAAAAGTTATTGTACCCTTAGTTCAGTCCATAGATGCTGAGATCCTTAGATGAGGGGAAAGAAAATTGAAGTATGGAAGCCGATACACGGAACGATATTGCCCATATTTCTCGCCATACACATCAAACTCTCGAGTCTCGCCATATCTCTCTTTATGAGTTCTCAATTGCCGTGGTCTGGCAATATCATTCGCGGCGCGGATCTATTATACGCGTACTTGTTATCTTAAGTTCGAGAGCGGAATGGCAAGGTTACGTTTTTCGAAATTTCTCGGTAGCGAGACATCATATTTTTTGTAAACGCAAGTCGTGCAGTTTGTCGGGCACAACCATCGCGTTCAATTCTCTCGAAACTTCGCCCGGTCCATTACCGCAGAACCGAAATATCGTCCGCTCCTCTGACCGTACAACGCGCACCAGCGGAAGATGTACACGCTCGTGTCTGTCTGACCGTCTTTCAGCCCGGCGGCACCGACCTTGGTATCAGCATTTTCGCTTCCAATTTTCCCAAGAAATCCGTGATTAACGAGACACCCGGCGATACCGAAACACTCGACGACACAAAGCCGGACCGTAATCGGGATTTTGCGCCGAGTACCCTGCCTCGTAGAGACGCGGACGCAAACGGGTACTTTACGGGTACAACGCCGGGAGTAACACTCACGCCTCGCATAAGCGCACGCTTCGGAGCGAAACAACGACGCGCTATATAGATGCAGCACTTCGTAGTCCCGGGGAAAGATAAACCGAGATATCCCTTGTTTGCGTCCCGAACGGATTGAGAAGAATGGAATTTCGTTTCCACCAGCTAAATCTATTGCGTTATTTTCGCCTGAAAAGAGGAGCGTAAACGGAAAACTGGTAAATATAAAGAGTATCGAGCCAGTCGAGTCGAGCGATAATTTCTAATCCCTCGAATGAACTTAGCAGAGATTTCTCTCTTTACAAGGTACATATTTAATAAATATAAAAAATATTCTTTATTATTAAAAAAATGTACGATTGGAAAAAAGAACCATTAACGTATAGTCGAACAAGCTTTCTCCACCTTGAAAACGTCGAATAATTTATACCAGCTCGAATCCAACAATTTGACTACGCTAATGCCAACAACTTCCTTCCGCCACCATTACGTTCGTTCTATTATACGTCCATTTTGCTCCCTTAAGAAACTCATTTCCAGTTATTTAGACAAACTCTCGCGTTGTCGATGACGCGAAAGAAAACGCGATGCAAAGAAAACGGAGAGGAAAATTGGCTTGGAGTGGAGCAACGAGAGACGGGGGGGGGGGTCGAAATCGGTTGCCGTTTCATTGGTCGAGTTAAAGCCGCAGCTGCATCGCACACGGGCATCGTAGCTGCAGCTGCGAGAGCTGCGAGCGGCAGTAAACGAGCCACGAAAGGAGATGAGAGACCGCGTTCAAGGAGAATCGGATGTAGGGGAAAAAAACTAAATGGGACGACCCCTCGGCAACGCCTTTGGATCAAAGCTTACCCACCCCCCCCCCTCTCTCTCTCTCTCTCTGTCTATCTGTACTTTCTCGAGTGCGCGGAGTTAACTTTCGGCACGAGGTCAACGCAAACATTTCGGAAACTCCGGTCGGATTGCGCCAACGGCGAAACACGCTGCAGGAGCCGGATGCAGATGTTTTACAGCTTCAGCAGCGAAAGACGACGATGCACGAATGTAGTATAGTGCCGTGTGGTATATAGGTAGTAAGTATAGCGCGCATGCAGTTTAGCCGCAGGCATGTCTGTCCTTATCTTTCTACAGGGTGATTCGGACAAAATTGTGCGCGCTCGGCACGACGTCGCGGGATAACGCGATTTACGCAAGGCGCGCGGGCTTATAATCCGCTCGACGCGATAAATCTGTTAATTTCATCGCGCCAGGTAGTGTCAGCGTTTTAATTAACCTTGCAATTAAGCGCCAAAGTAGTTTAACGAGGTTTAATTACCGGAATCGAAGTAAATATACCACCGACCACCAACGGCACGGTCGAGTCTCTCTCTTTCTCACTCTCTCTCTCTCTCCTTTCTCGTTAAGAAATAGTTTATCGCGAACCACGGTATCGCGCGCGGTCATCGCAATAATGTTCTTTTTATTTTATAGCACGGAGATCGTCGCCCCTTCTGCAAATCACGATTTTCTACCATGTCGCCTGCGTGTGACCGTTGCACGCCAGCGAAAAGACGAAGAAACGGATTGGTTGTTTTTAAGACCATTTTCTGCCGTTTGCGCTTTCTCTTTTTTCTTTTTAAATTACAACAAATCCAACTAAATTATTAATCGCTGTATGAAATATAAAAATTTTGCTCGAGTATAATGTATCTGATTAAAAATGGACGAAACTTTCGATAACATTTTGATAAAGTGGCACATATTTTTAATCGAGCAGTCGATGGGAAAACGATACCCCACGTAAATATTATAAAACGCGCAATGAGATCGGAGTGTAATGATGCAAGGAAAATAATCCACAAATCCGAATGGTAGAAACAATGCAATTCCCAAATGGTCGAAAGAACCGGGGAACAAGAGACGAGGAAACAAGATCGCGATGATTGGCTCAGAGCCGTATCTCGACCGACACTACTTTCCTACCCCGCTGAAATATCCGCTGAAAGGTAAGATTAAACGGCAATAAATAAATTTTGCGAAAGGAGAGTTCCAACACGAATCGACAAGGCACGTAAAATACAGCGGGCACCGTCGAGGGACTCGATATCCGAAGTCTGACGCGGTAACGCGGTCGGTCGCGCGCGAAACAAGAAGAACGGGGGACTTGGGAAGTGCGCGGGAGGTTTCGTCCCCGAATGACGGAAAATAAAGGAAAGGTACGTGGAGATCGTTCTCTGTTTAAGTGAAAACTCGGAGATATGGCCCGACGTAAAGTTGCCTGGCGAGGGGAGGCTGATTCCCGTGGAAAACGCGTGCAATCTTCCGCTGAGTGTCGCGGCGAGCGACAAACGTGACGACAACGATGCTGATCGCGCGCGGGCACATTCGTCTCGCACTGAAAAACCAAATTATAGATAAGACGCAATATTTGATAGCCGCGAATAATGCCGGAGTCGCCGAGACCACGGGGCTTTTATGACGCCTTTATGACGACTCTCTCTCTCTCTCCGTCGCCATCCCAACTTCTTCGCCGATATAGTACAATCCTCCCTCTCGCAATTTACGCCCCGATGTTTACGACCGCTCGTGATTGCGCGAAATTCGCGTTTCATCGCCGGTCTGATTAACCTTTAACGTCCCCGATCGTACGACGTATGCAGTGCTATACGTTCACGGGCTACCGTTTCGCCGGGTTTCATTAAACGTAAATTTCCTGATTTCGTGAATTACGCGGTTATAAAATGGATTAGCACATATTGTTTTGGCGTTTGTTAGTAAACAAAGGCGTGAGTTTAAAGGAGTTAAATAATTAATGAGCTTTTGCGGAATATCGTTACTGCGAAGATTATTAATTAATATAAGCAAATAAATGTTTGAAAAACGGGTTTTCATATAGAGGGGAAGAAAGAGAAACAGAGAGGGAGAGAGGGAGGGAGGGAGGGAGGGAGGGAAGGAGAGAGAGAGAGAAATCCCGCAGAATTCAACGAAAAAGGCACCTTGATATCCTCAGTAATTACGGAGAATTCTCGTGCGTCTCAGCCGCAAAAAGATTCGCTTTTTACTTTACAAGATTAGCAAAAAAGCACTCGTACAAAATGAAATCCTCGCAATGAAAAAAAAATCAGCTTGCAGCGCTGCTGCGACCAAGTTCCGCAATGAAACTCGAGAGCAAGGAGTAGGATTCCCTGCCGAGAAAGCGAGGAGGGATTTCCTAGCAGATATTCCCCCGTAGCCCCGTACTCTTTACACGCGGCTCTCTCTCTCTCTCTCTCTCTCTCTCTCTCTCCCTCCCTCTCTCTCTCTCTCCGGGTCGAGGAGAGCCTGAGCTGAATGAGCGGAAAAAGAAGTTCCGTACTCTTTTGCCGGAGAACCAAGTTCGAGGCGCGCCCCATGAACCGTGGGTACCGAAACGAAGTGACGCTAAACTAATTTCACCCGCTTCTGCTCGGAACGTTTTTCGACCCTCCGCCTTCGGCGCCTGGAACTAAACCCCCGTCGACAGTGAGGGGAGAGGTCGTGGTTGTGAAAAAAAAAAGAACAACATCATGACTGCAGCCGTGGATGAAAATCTCGCGACACAAAGAGCGCCCCATCTCCCTTACCCCCCTCCCCCTTCGCGTGCCAGCTCTTTTTGCGCTTTCCGCCTCTCTCTTTCGTTTTTTCCCTCACTTCTTTCATCTAGCGTCACAACATCCCCCCCCTCATTTTCCCCTCATCTGCCGTACTAATTGACGTTTCGCTGGCGTGCACTCCTGGGAGGCAACTATATACTCCCTTCGGAGCTAAGGCCGCGAGCTCTTTTTGTTATCCTAATCACGAGAGCGATGTCGTTAGCCGGTGCTTCCCGCCATGCGCGCGTACTTACAGCCGCACGCGCAGACCGCTTTTATTTGCGAGCTAATTTATTATGCTAATTGCTTTCCCAAGTGCGTTCCGTTCCGCGCGCGCGAGTCGACTCGCGTGCTCGTTTCAAGAACGAATAAGCGGCGCGCGAACCTCTAGTTCTCGTACAATTTGTCCCCTCTTACACTGCTCTTTCCTTCCTCTCTTTCCCGCCCGCGCCCGTTGTGCTCTCTTGGCTTTTTTTTTTAATCATGCGACGAGTTTAAAGAAGACCACTGGTATCGCGCGCGTGCTGCAAAAAGAGAACAATTGATTGGCCTGATTGCGATTGTACTACACGAGCGTTTACTTGAGTTCTCGCCGCGCGGTTTCTGCACGCGCTTTTTATCTGCTATTTTATGTAATCAATAGAAGTCATTGTTAAAATAAAAGTAACTATTATATTATTAATACCGATTACGTAAACTTCCTATTAATAATTCGTAATTTTTATCATCGTTATCTAATTGAAAGATTTTTCGAGATTAGTTACTCTAACCAACCGAATGTTTTAAAAAAAAAAAAAAAAAAAAAAAAAAAAAATTCTCGAGATATTGCGACAAAAAATAATGAAGTGATTGAAATCGAAGAGCTAGATGTCCTTTATTTAGAAAACATCCGTGTCTTTTGCTTATTTTAATCAAGCCTATACCATTTGTGTAAAACCCCGGAGAACTATGCGCTTGTAGTTTAATGGAAATTCATTCTGATACAGATTGGGGGCTTTCGATTGGATGATATTCCATTTTGTTTTATCACAAAGAGATATAGAGTTCTATGCACAAACATTAATCATTCCCTTTGATATTCTACAATACGCAACATATATACATTCGATTACGTTGCATTGCAAAACAAAGCTGGAAATGACGAATTCCTATTAGATTAAATATTTTAACATGCGCAAATAGAGCCTAAGTTAATATATTTGCCATAACGTGCTGCGCAATCTCTATCGTTAACTTTGTTATCTGATGGGCTTGATTAAAGGCAAGCGCAATATAATGCCGGTCGTAATAATTCAATTACAATTTATAGTACCACTGCGCATTGCCCATTACCGGTAAACAATTTATTTGCAGCTGCAGCTCATACATCTGTGCATAAATTACGTTCGTTTGTAATTATTGACAACTCACCTGCACAGTATTGGAAAATACCATATTAAAGAAGATATTAGTTTCGTATATAATTTTAGGACATAATAATATACAAATTAATTAATATAATTCGGAATATCGAAATCAGAAATTATAACTCTGGATGTTTGAACATTAATTTGTATTCGTAATGTTTAAATATGTAGAATGATTAAATGTTAACTCACACAATATGGTAAATGCTCCATCATTAATATACATATATCCGCGAGTAACGGTTTGCCTTACTCGCGGATATGAATTAATAATAGTCGTCAAAATGTCGTGAAAGAAAATGTTCAGAAAGTTACATATTTGAAAAAAAAAATTGGAAAGAAAGAAAATAAATCTTTTTTTTTTTTTCATAAAACACACATTAACATCCTTAAATATTACCGTACGGAATTTACTTTTGCGAAATAGATTACATGTTGTAATATTAAACACAACATCGTCACGAAACTTATTGTCGCACGGCATGATACGAATAAGTTTAAAATAACCCGAGTATGAATATTTCCGTGCATTCTATTGTATTTTCATGTTGCATAGTGTTAACCTATATCTATATTCTGACGAGCGAGACATTGCAATTTGTTATCAACTACATTTACATCTACATACCTTTTACCTCAAATTTACATATTTCGATGCATTAATTTTCTATCTAAAGCACAAGATCTTTCTACTACAATAATTTCTGCACTATAAAATGACAATTTATGAAGTTTATTTTAAGCGCGCGTGCGAGAGAGAGGAGCTATATTCTTCTTCTTTTAGAAAATTATAATTCCGCATATTGTGCTCTGTACCTTATTGACTTTCGCATCTGAAACCAGGGCGCCTGAGGTGTTAACATAACGTTCGGATAACACACGGGGCGTTTATTTTTAAAGTAAGCCAGTTTCGAGACATCATGAATTTGAATGAGATGTGAACACGAACCGACGCGCAGACATAACGCAATGAGTTTAACGAGATTTTCGATAAGCGGGTTTACCATACGGCCCCGAAATAAATCAGACCTCATATCATTTTGATTCCGTCTGCGGGAGAAAAAAAAAGAAGAGCGACGAGACGTCCTCGCGAATCGAACGGTGGAATTCTCCGGAGAAACGGCATCCAGGCTCGCCTGCATCGTACATTGCGGTGTCTTGATTATCTGCAAATCTCGCGAGAGATTTACACGGCGGTTCAACGTCTCTCGTCTGCGCCATCCCTCGTCGCGCTCTCATCTCTCTCGCCTCTCGTCTCTGACTTTTTTTTCCTCTCCCGGCCTGCCTGCGGCGCAACCCTTGTTCGCGGTGGTAGAGCTGATCGGGAAAAATCACGCGACTCGGGGAAGAGGCGAAATTGACTCCAGCTGCGATGTCGGAGACGAGAATGCAGCCCGGGAAAGAAGAAACGCGAGGCAGGATAGAAGAGGCTGCGGGAGAGGAAAGAAGGGAAGGTCGTCGTGTCAGGTTATTGAGAGGTGTGCGCCATTATCGTTCGCCGTTCGCTGCAAAAAGTTCCCGGATCCCGGGACGAGTGCGCCGGAACGAGGAATACGCGTTTTCGAATACGTGCCTCGATCCTCGATCGTCGACGATGAGCGCGCACCGAGACGCGCGCCCGAGGAGGACAACGAAATGTCTCGCCGAAAGGAATTTTCGCTAAGTTAAAACGCGCTACGTAACGGGAAACTGTTCCGCTGCTAACGCGAGCTGTAAACTAAGCGGAAAACGCAAGTGACGGAATTTACGGCACGACATTCCGGTTGATGGTTATCGTTTCAAGTTTTACTCTCAGACGCACAGCCGAAAACTGAAGTTTAAACTATGACGCGCGCGGAAGGGGAGGGAGAAAAAAAAGTTTTACAGAATGTCGACCGCGCGCGAGTCCGTTGCCGTTCTGACAACGCAACGGCGAGATTGAAAAGGTGTATCCCAGCGTCGCGCATGCAAAACGACGAATCAGCGGAATACTTTGTGTGATAAATGAACAATGCGCAGCTTCAAAGCGAAACCTGCCAACGAAAAGCGCAGCTGGATCCAGCGAGATCTACCAAATGGTTTTATTTAAACGAAAAAAATTGCGACTTCCTTTTCTCCGTTATCCACGTTTTTTTCCAAGTATCATCCATAACACAGTAACAGTAATACTGTAATAGTAATAATTGGCTAGATTAAGGATAGAGGATATTCCGAATAAATAATTTATCACTTTTTATATAATCTTACGGTAAATCGCTTCTAGGAAGTTGAACGTTCGATAATCTTGTTCTAAAATAAACGATAATCGATACAACGCGCAATCTCTATTTATTTACCGGTATTCGCCGGATATTTCATGTCGTTACTTAACGTAAGGAGAAACGATGTGTTCGTGCAATACTATTAAATTTATGAACAGGAAGTTACGCGGTCGGAAGGTACACGCTCCGGTCGTCCCCCTATAACAAGTGTACTATCACCTGCTGCGTGGGTGTGCTATAGTAAGATCGAGCCCTCTTGGGGTGTCCTTCGTCTTCTTTCATCTCAGCCTCTTTGCTCATTGGTCCAGTTCGTTCGAGACGGCTAAAAGAAACGCGGTGGTAATTTAAAAAGGCTTCTCTGATCTCTGCGAGTTTTCTCTCATCTAGACTATTCATATTTTCTATTTTCTATATCATATTTTCGTTGATCTGTCTTCAAAGATGTGTATAGTCAATATATCGAAGTTGTTACGTAGCGAATTTTATATCGGATAATAAGGTCGAATACTCTACTAAAGGAATACTCGATAAGGAAAATAAAGTAATTATTCCAAAATTGTCGAAACGTCGTGCGGCATCTTTAAAATCGTGTGTATTAATGTTACGATCGTATTTTTAATCGGAGGCTCAATTACGAGGTTGTTTCGATCGTCCGGCGGTCGAAAAAAAGATCAGCGATGTACGGCGCGCGATTAAATTATTATTTACCAGCGAGCTGCGGGCATTAAAAGCTCATTTGCACGTGGCCGCACCGTGATACCGACAGGCGAGCTGTGTGCTTCGAGGCAGACCGTAGCCGCGCGGTTTTACCCGTTTTTTCTCAGTTCTTCCACGAGAGAGTAGTGTCGGAATAACTCATTCCTTCGAGGCCCGAGTATTATTCTGAGTGAAGAAGCGTGAGATGAAGTGGAGATTAAGCTCGCGACCACCTCGGTTTAATTGAAACCACGAAAACGGCACGAAAAATTAATTAATGGGCGCGGTACACCTCAACAGTCATCGAAACGTTGCTCCGCTGCGCTGCTGGCGTCGTTTTGCCTGCAACAGTTGCACGTTCAGCGCCGGAATATCTGGATATTCCATTCTAACCACGCGCACCTGGCTTTTAATTTATTTTTCTCAATTAGAGCGGCCGTTGGCGATTTCGTGTCTCTCCTTTTAACTCGCGCTTGCGCGAATTTTTCTCCATTTTCACGAGGAACGCGTCTCAAACGGCTGAACGGACCGTCGAAGCCGAGAGCTCGTTGTTTCCGATATTTCGCGCATTTCGAGATGCGGCGGCGTGCAATCGGATCCGATAATTATCGAAGCTGACGGATGAGATAGTTCAGATATCTAATAAGATCGATATACGGGTTTTTCCCGACGAGATGTTTCATTGCGGGATTATCGACATCTACAATGATTCGCGTCTTGCTGCGATGTTTACAATAGATCCTTTTACCGTCATATTAAACAAGTCATATAACAAATAGCGTGTCTAGACTTGTAAAATCGCATATTTCTCAATAGCATTTACTAAATGATATTCCATGCGACACAGTACATTTTCTTCAAACTAAGCTATTCAAAGCAAAGATATAGCAGTACCTTAAACGTCTGGTACGCGGCTCTCTGAGTACGTACTTCGTTAATTTCTTTCATCTTGCTCTCCGAGAGAGTTTCCCTTCCTTTTGCTCCTGGGATCAAAAGAGCACACACCAGGTTCGTCTCGTATTTGCCGACACACAACCACCCAGATACAAGCACATATACTCGCGCGGCAATTTTCCGTGCGGGAGTATTAACGAGTATTTCCGCTGGCATTACAGCTAAAATCTTCCCTAGTCATTTGCATAAGAAAATGATACATATGCAGACGTTCGTGTTACGATTTGCGAACAAGTCTTTCCGACGCGGAAATAAATTTTTATTTAATGTACAATGTGGATGTATTGTCGTGCGGAAATTTGCGTGAGCATAAAAAGACACTCGTTACAATCTCATATTCGAAATAAATTCATATTCCTTGCAAATTACAGTATGTATGGGTTGCTCGTAAAATCGGTGGCACTCGAAATTTTCACTCCATAAACAGGCGGCATAATATCACTCGCCGGAGGCGACCGCGGCGCATAGAGAAACCGGGAACAAACGCTCGCGAACCGACGAGGACTGAAGGGCGCTCGTTTTCCGTTGCTCGTCTCGTCTCTCAAGAATAGGGCCACACCACAAAGGGATTTATGAAAGTGGGAGGTTCCGTGATTGTTGAAGTCTCGCGAATAATAAAATAATTGTACATTTCTTTCTATAATTGTATTGAAATTAGAATAATACGATTGTATTTTAAGAATAATAAAGACATTGTAAAAACGCGATCACAAAGCGTGTATATAACGAGAAACGCGAGCGACACGCTGTTTCTGTTTCATTGCGGGCGATATGGAGATGCGACAATAACGTTTCGACATCCGGGATGTGTCCGTGGTTGCTTTTTCGTCAAATCCAGTTTCAGGATTTAGTTGGCAAATTTTTTTTGCCCAAGCGCCGCGGAATTCTTCTAAGCGGCTCTGCGCGAAAAAAAAAACACCTCTCTTCCACCACGTACCGCGGGCGCTCCTTCTTTCCGCGGATGACACTGACGAATGTCTGCCGTCGCCGGCGGAATTATCTGACGCGCGCTTCTTGCCGAGAGAGAACCGGATTCACAGGGGCCACCTGATGTTTCCGCCCCGTGGCGGTGCAAGGTGATACGAGCGAGCGGAATATTCGATATCACTTCTCGCGCGTGCGGCGGCGCAGCGTCTCAATCCATTATAATTATATCATAGAGATGGGCACACACACACAACACACACGTACACGAGGGGAGGCGTAAGACGCGCTGCGGGGGAGAACGCGACGGGGGCAGAGGGCGGGGGAAGGGGAAAGATTAATAGCTCGCAACAGCCGTGGTTGTTGCAGCTAACGATGACAGAATGAAAAATAAGTGTCGGATAACAGCGAGTGTTTCTAATGTAATAAATAGGCTGGAATTAATGCGCGATTTTTCATCGGCCGTTATCGAGTCGTGTATACCTCTCGCGCTGCAATTTCGCGCGTAAGGGATCCCGTATAACGGCGATTAATGATATCGTACGCGCGAATAAACGATTCTCGCGCGCGCGCGACGCTTCACTATTGTGTTTATTACCTCGTGCAAACGCATTCGATAAATCGGCATATTGTCACGAATGCGGAAAATATGGATCATTGTATGAGAATGTTTATTTCTTTTCAATTTCGATACGAACGTGGAAAAAGCTTTTTGGCTCTCGAGAGAAATAAACTTGTAAAAAATAACGCGGCAGCATTTTCTCATTAGCTCCTTGTGAAACATCTTGTGTTTGCTAACGTGTAAAAGGAAGTTTAATTCCGTAAAGACCTTCTTTCTAGAATTAAAACATTCTTTAGACAATGGTATTCAAATTAAAATATTAGACTGATATATATCTGCAATTTCTCGTAATAGCATTAATAAGCATCATCGTCAGGATGAGCGTGACCGCATTGCAGTCTCACAAAGATAGCGTCTTTAGCCTTGCAGCTGAAGCTTTTCAATTGAATTAAAGATATCACTTTTAATGGCGGAGATAGGCAGAATACTGAGATAGATAAAGAGAAAGAGAGAAAGAGACGTCGCGCGAGCTTACACAAGCACCACGTAACGCGAGCAGAGGCGGCGCGGCGGCCGGGCTCGTAGAATCGCGCATTGCACTGTGCGCGGCATTCCGGCGAAATATTCGTTTGCCTGAGCAACGTAATTTGCGCGAATGAAATTTGTACAGTAATCTCCGTACGTGTACGCGCGCGAGCAAGCGACCGCGATCTCTGCAGGCGCCAACGGTTAACTGGAAAGTTCAACACGATAATGCCGGTTTAATATCGTGCAGCTTTCGGAGAAGTCACCGTGTGCCGGATCGCGTTACAGATAGCGATATTCGTCTAATTCATGCCAGAATTCAAACAGGAGCGTGCAGTATCCCGACGAGTGTCGACGAGCGTCGGCGGGCGGCGCGCACCTTATCACGTACGCTAACTAGTTAATTAAGGGACGCACGTTTCCTAATTAATTCGACTATACCTCCGTCTGTCCCTTTGCCGACACCGCCACGCTCGCGCCGTCTTCGCCATGAACGTCGAATTAATACCGGCCCTCGGCTTTTGTACGTCGCGCGCACGGCGCGGGCGTTCGCGCAAAACGTCACTCGCGCGCTAATATCCGTCACGGTTAAATTCGCGTGAATAAATAGGGGCCACTCCGGTAAATAGATGCACAGGGGTTTGCGCGATACGCGCGCGAGGAGTGAGGATGTTTTCACCCGTGCCAATTCCACGTCAGACGACGGCGTGAATCTCCTTTCCCTTCGCGCACGTATCTTGTGGTATTCAAAGCAGTGTGTATGTATGTATGTACATACAGTGGTATACGCTGCGCGCGACACGTATACAATACGCGGGAGACAAGAGTGCTTTAGTGTCGGCGATGCCGCGACTTAATGAAGCACGAGCGAAATGTTTAACCGCGCGCGAGCCTCCTCGGGTGTGAAAGAGCCTTTTTTTTTTCGATCCTCTCTCGCACGGCCAATTCAATTTTCACGCAACGACACCTCGCGATTGATAATTGCCACACCACGGGAATAAATAGAATGGTGGTTAAATCAGAGGCGATTAATTTGCTAGCACTGCAAATTTGCTAAGGAGTGTTTATAGTTTGCTCCGTTCGACGCGAGTACCTAATTAAATATCCCGTGGCGGAAGTGTATTCATCAAGCGCTCGATGGAAATCATTTCTGGAGACCGTACATAAAATGTGGTGATACAAAACGTTGATATCTCTCTTGAGAAGGGTCGGCACGACCAGAGCGGTAGAATCCTCGCTAGATCACAGCTAAAATGTGCTCCGTTTTCTGTCACATAAAACGGAAACTGACATACTATTACCCAGTGCATTCTATCATCTTCTCGTGTCAGAATAGTTGACGCTTTATATTTTATAAGTAACTTCCACACGCGCGCGCACACACACACACACGTATCCCTACAGACTTAAGCCGAAGGTTTGACGGAACATTGATTTATTAAAACTTTAATAATCCTGACAGATGCAAACAAGCACAATAACATCGACACAATTAGCACGCTTAGTATACGTTTTTACTTTAACGTTTCGGTTACTTATTCTTATCTTTGATCTCTATGTAGGAGTATAAATTCGTAAAAAAAAGTGTCTCCACCATTTTCGAGCGTTCGTTGTGAGCGAGCGAGCGACTTCCTCGGCGATCTTTACGTGTCGCGAAAATGTCACGTATTCGAGAATGCACGGCACGGCACGCGTGCAGCATTCGGGAAACGCGACCGGTGTAATCACACGGTTACCGGGTAAGCATCAACTCGTAAAATCTCGAACGACGGATGACGTTGAAAATAGAGCGGCGGGCAAGACAATCGGACACACGTATGCGGTACGTATGTGCATACGTGAGGGAGAGCAGGGGAGATAGATGAACCCCCGGTGTCGGCTGTGTGATGCACAAAAGGTAAAGTAACTTGATACACACAAGTCGAGTCTTGGATATGCAAAGCGCGTATGCGATCGTGGCGCATCATATATCCGGCGCCGCGCCGGCTTGAAAATCCTTACGACGACGACGTCAAGAATCGCGCCGGTGCGCTAGCTTGGAAACGTTACTCACGACGTTGAGAATCGCCCGTCGTTTAATAGTATTTTTTATTCTACGAAGGAGTCTCGAAACCCTCTGGCGCGCACATGTGCCACATTTACTTATGATTGTAACAAGTTTCCGCACTGCGCCGAGGAGTCATTTACAATTTCGTCGCGAGTTACGATGGCGAACGCAAATTCAGAGAGGTAAATGGTGTTGTTTCGAAGCAGAATTACGATTACGATGGTTGGCATAATAACAGTTGCCAGTTAGCAGTTAGCACAGTTGCTATAGTTATACTCATATTGAGAATATATTTCATTTTATAATTTATTCAGAATTAGTAATAAGTAATAACAATAGTGATAATAATAAATAAATAGAAATAATAATCATTTTTTAATTAATGGCAGGTGTATAACATTAGTAGATATCTCCACTATTCGGTTAAATTTACAACAAACCGGATAGATGTAATTCAACTGCCTTGATCCCGGATTTCCGAGCGCTTTTCTGTCTCTTTTGCTATGTCTTGTATAATAATAATAATAATAATAATACTTTATTGCGCATTATAATTGACGGACATTGCGAGGACTATAATTAAACTTTACCATAAGTCAGCTGGTTTATGCGCTACTAAACCCGCTCATGAAAATTTTTAAGTCGGCAACTGCAAAAATTTTACAATTCTGTTTATATCCCGCAGCACATCAAGATGTAAAACTGCATTTTTTATCGTGAAAGCTGCTCAACGCAATAGAAGTTGGAGTGTGGTACACATCCAAGCACGTTCAACCCGGGTCAATATGGTAGGTCGCTATCGTGACTATTATGTGAGAGGCCAAATCATTTATACGACAAACACGTACGTTGATGTGTGCGCTATTACGAAAATGATGCCACTGAATTCAAGCTCTGTGATCTACCGGAGGATTTCGTGAAACTATTTCATCGCCAGTCGATTCTCGATCAAGTTATGGCGGTTCGTTAAATACCGTACGCTTTAATCACTTTATACAGTCGCGGAGTTTTTAATAAGCGTAATCAATATCGAAAGGATTAAACAAACGGTACCTATTCCTTTTATAAATTCAATGCGCACTGATTAAGACCGGATCCGCCGGATGCGGAAAGAATTGAATACGGAAGGGAAAAAAAACTTTATGCGTAGCGCAATGGAAATGGAGTGGAAAATGAAAAACAGTCGGAAAGGCAGTTCCGATATTGGAGACGCCATAGGCGTACGATAAAACGCAACGCCAGTAAACAAGATTGAGCATGCTGGCATTCATTTGAAAAGTAGCAAAAACTTCCAGCGAAAATTCTTCCAACGGGGGGGGAGGGGGAGAGAAACGGGAAGACTAACTCGATTTGCAGAGGATCAGATAATAGTCCGAGCAATTTTCAAAATTACCCTCCCCAAGTAATTCTCATAAGAAATAAGACAGTACACGCGATTCCTTGTTCTCGAGAGGAAAAGACGGACGAACGGGAATAAAAGCGGATGCCAGAACGAGCGAGTACACCGAAATGAAAATCGAAATTTCGATTCGGAATATCGCTGTCGATTCGAGCCGCGCTAATCGGATCCTCGATAATGGCAGCAACGTGACCCGGATTTGAGACGTTTATATATTCGAAAGTGTATCCGCAAACTCGCGCGGGGACTATTATATTACGGGGCATATAATTACGTTTATAAACGCCGATTCGACTGGTTTTACTTAGGCGGAATCGCCGTCAGATTCGATTGCGCTCATCAATTAATTCGGGGAGCGTAGTTAACTATAACGATTCGGAAGCTTGCGTGTGGCGTGCCATTACGATCGTTGTTAAAATGTCAAACGCATTCAATCGCGAACGGGAATTACGAGGACGCGCGCTATGAACTTCGTTCGGTTGCAAATCAGTTTAACCGCGAGTACATAAACGCAGTAGGCTCTGTTATGGAAGGTATTTACGAGCTATGTCCAAATTTTCCATGAAAATTTTATTTTTATAGATCCAAAATTGATCGTATGTGTTTTATAATAAAGATTTAAATAATTTAAAATTTTTCACAACGACAAAATTATTAAATTCTAGCACTCTTGCAAGTTGTTGAGACCGCAGCAGTCATTTTAATTAAGCGTAACAACTGATTTGATACTGAGTTGATACAGCGTTTATATCTTCAATAGTTTCATTTAAATTTTGGTCTCTCGATAAACATTTTTATAAATCTATCTACGTTTATGAATAGAATAAGTTTTAAAAGTAATCATTAAATTTGCTTTTCATTTCTCGTGAAAAGCGCCAGTTTTCATTGATTGAACGACATTAAAAAAAAGGTATAAAAGGGTATATAAAAGTAAAAAAAGATATTCACGAAAACTCGTCAAAGTATAATCGTTTCATCAGTAAATGGTTATTTCACACAATGAGAGACATCGAGTGCCAGCTGCAATCAATCGAACGACCATTATCTTCATGGCTAATGTCCAATGAACTCGAAAAAGCGTATTATTAAACGAGAGAAGACCAGAAATAATCTGTGACAATACTATACTTTACGTGGATCCTATTTTCCTATCTCTACAAAAGGAGACTAATAACATTGTTTCTCAAGATTGCGTTTTACATAATCGATATCGCTTCGCCGTAAAGAAAGAGATTCGAATATAACAAGATTGTTTATAAGACCAGTATTCTCGGCGATTCCAATCTTCTTTCGTATCACAATGTATCAATAGAAGCTTAAAAATGCCAGTAACGGTCTCGCGATATCTAAATCCTTAATGGTTATTAATCGAGCTTCCCAAGCTTTCCCGTTCAATGGGAGATTTACGATGCGGTCCAGTCTCTGCTTTTTATCCCCGTTTCGCGATAAATTCGCGATTAATAACGCGCCGGGGCATCGGGGCAAAAGGTTCCGCGCGCGGCGGATTAACAGTGAATTCGTCAAACATCAACTTACCAGCGCAAGAGCGGTCAGAATCTGTCTCTCTTTCTCTCTCTCTCTCCCTCTCCAGCTGAGCGTAACGTGTAAATCCACGTCCTGCCGGCCGGCCCCGTTCGCAGCATCCGGTCCTCGTGCCCGGAATAATCTGTATTGTCCGAAACACCGCTCCGCGCCGATTCACCCTCGCGAACGCGTCAACAGATGAGGACGACCCTACATTGTATGCCCGCACACGCTCGTATACGGAGTCGAGAGTCACGAGAATGCACTGTTGGAGGCACCGCGTTGAAAAGTGCGAGTTTAACTCTTCAGGGTCAATTCGCGCGACACCACTCACATCCGGCGAGAATTTCGATCACGCCGGGACAACACGCCTAAGTTCCCCTCTTCAGAATAAGTCCAATCTGTCCAGCAATACGTACGTTGACTGACCCGATAAGAGAGCGATAATCGAAGGAATGTTCATTTCCGATCGCTAACAGCTCATGTCTATGTTACATATGCGATAAACCCGTTCGGAAACTGGGAACGATCAATCATTACGCGTGATGCGGTTATTAAAGGCGCCACTGAACATGAGATACGAAACTATACAATCCGGACGATTCGTATGAATTATCGACAGCCGGACGAAGTTTGGCCGACACCGACCGGCAACGATAACGCTCTAATGATTTCTCCAGTTCCGTGCAAACTCTCGCGATCGCGGAAAAGTCCGGGAAAAGTTTCGCGATGGCTGTGAGACGGCGGGGGGGAGGTGGAGAAGGAGAGAGGGAGTGATGAAGCACGCCCGGTTTCGATCATGAAATGTTTTGATGAAATCTCTCGCTATATCCTAAGACGACCGTCGTCGTCGACGACGATAACGACGACGACGACGATGAGGGGTGGGCCAAGTTTCAGTTCGCGCGAGTAAGCATCAAACTTTCCGATGAGTAGTAGTCCCCGTACGTTGCTGCTGGTGGCCCTGTATCCCGAGGAGCGGTCCTCGAGAGCGAGATCCGTGATTCCGCGATTTTCGCGTCTGAGAGAACATCGCGCTACCGATTTGCCCCCCCGGCATTCGACTCCGGCACGTTCATTTCCACACGATTATCGTCGGCGGCTATACGTACGCGTATGCGGTTCTCTCGCGCCCGTATAATCACTAACTTCCCGACGACTCGCGACTATCTCGGCATCGCCTCGATATATCTATCGGTGACCGACGAAAGCGTGTCCGATATCCGATAACACTGTGGGACAGGTCACAATTAATACGCCGGATTTACGCAGGCGAGGGACAACGTTCTACGCGCGTAATCCTGAATTCTTGACTGTTCGACGAAGGACTTGAAGAAGTTGTAGAGTAGAGATTATCCACTCGGACGCGATGACTTTCCACCGGTCGTGAGGACGTCGTGCAGCCGCCGTCGAAGAATTACGTCGTGACTGGGCTGGGAGTCACGCACAGGTAGCACGTGACGCGCGACGCTCGTGTGTGACGTTGTCGTGACGACCGAGAGAGAGACGAGGGAGAGACGTAGGGTCCACGTTACCCCTAGGCACACGGGCCACCCGACGTGACGCTCTGGTCGGGTCTGTGTACCAGGGTGCTACTGGGGATAGCCGTATGCTTGTTTTTGCAGAGCTACGCGGCGAGAGAGTGAGACTGGGAGCATAGTGGGAGATACAGGGTTGAGAGAGGGTTGAGAGAGCGCGCGAGCGAGCGAGAAAGAGAACGGAGGAACGGACTGGTCGAAGCGAGACGGGCAATTCGGTGGAGTGGATGAACGAAAACGGCAGTAATAGCGGAGCGGAAGAGCACGAGAGGGTTGACAGGGACTGGAGCGAGAGAGAAAGAGTGAGAAAGGACGAAAGAGGGGGAGGAGGAGGGAGAGAAAGAGAGAAAGAGAGAGAGAGAGAGAGAAAACCATCCCGGTCGGGTGGACTCGGCTGGCCTCGACGACGAGCGACGTCGCGACGGCGCAGCAGTCACCAGGACCTACCATCCCTCTACACGTTCTCTCCCTTCCGTCGCGAGATAGGCGACCCTCCACGCCACCATCCACCTCACGCTGCTTGCCGACCCCGCACCCCACCTTTTCCAGGGCCATGGATCGATCCCGACGTCCGTCGCCGTGTATCCGTACGTACATCCGTCCGTAAACTTGCCGCTATACGGCCGTTATGCCCATACCGGTGTATGATCAGCCAAGACGTATGATACGAGTGTGTCTGCGTGCGTGACAGAGCGCGTTTCGTCGTCAGGAGCGCGTGTCAAATTTGCGACATCGAGCCGACAGGATCTCTCGAAAAATCTCATATGCCGACAGAAGTGCGTACGATTGTTACGGCGCCACGTTTCGCTCTTTGTCGAGAATAAAAGTTGCCCGTGGACCGCGTGTGTGTACGCGTGTGTGTGCGCGGTCATCATTACTAAAAAGCGCATGTCCAATTTGTATAGCACTGCTCGAGCTCCGATCGAGATATCTGCCTACCGTAGATCGTAAAAGTAGTTTAATCTGTTTCGCGGATTCTTTTACAGCCCTCGAATACCTCGTTATGCGGTGATTAACGGGATGGTGGCTAAGCCGGCAGGAAGTTAGCTTGAAAAGTTAACGAACATTATTTCGAACGATACGACTACAATTGCAAGTTACGGCGAGAACACGTATGCTCGTTCGCCAAGTTCGTCTTTCGTATGTTTGGTTCTCGACAATTCGCAAGTAGTATATCGCGAAGGAGCCCGCGTGTTGGTGCGAACTTACACAACGGCCATATGCGCGCTTATCTCCTGACATTTTGTTTTAGTGGCGTGGCACTAAACTCGCGCTCGCGCACGCACGTTGAATTCGTAGCCTATACACTTGCAATTTCTCATGATGCAAGTATGCCGCTAGTAAGATCGGATGTTTACTTTACCATTAAGAGAAACGGTTTTTCACTTTGCAAAAGTGATAAACGAGTCAGTGCGAATAGCTTCCTCTCTCAAGCTTGCAAGAGCAATCCATTACGCGGAAAACTGATATATTTGACACATGATAAAATATCCGACTTGAAAAGACTATATAATGTCAAAAATAAAAATTTCCGGGATGGCTACTGTAAAATGAAGATAGATCGTACCAGCGTGAATTACTTCACGCCAAAGAATATATAGGTGCTAATAAGGATTCGAGTATACATATACATATATTCGATATACATATTTATTTATACATATAGTAATAATTCTTAGTCCCGTATTTAGTCTTATTTTTTTAAATTATCAAGTGAGAGATATTTAAAATGAATTAAGTTTTAAAAGTTAAGATGCCGGTTCACCAATAATACTTATATACAATACTTTGATTAAAAATTAAAAGAAATAATTAGATATAAATTGATTGATTTTTTACACGTAATTGTTAAAGTATTATATGGTTTTGCTCGTATAACATCTTAGAATAATACATATTTATGTGACAATGTAAAATAAAATAAAATTATCGGTAAACTATGTAGGCTAGCAAAAATGAGAATAAAATTGGCGCATTCTAGAACAAATAACTGATAATTATTAGCATATTTTTCTTTATTAAATAAATTGATTGGTATATACGTGATTGGAATAATTCCTGTTGTTTTTATTTGTTTATATTTGTTAAACATATATTTTATTTACTAATTACTAATAATACAATATATGCATATTGAAAATAAATCTCTGAATATTATTTATATCACACGTGCGTCGAAAGTGGCCCATTCCGTGCGCGCCATTTGTACACGAAATAGCCAATTCCATTCACGAGAAATTTCCCGCACTAAGTGCGGGAAGTAAGTCAGAATAGTTATTTGTGCAACAAGTGCAATTCCCGCACTTGTTACACAAATAACTATTTCCTGCGCCAATTTTTATATTTAATCTTGGAAAAATAAGAGGCAAAACGCAAGCTTTAAATTTTATGAAAAGAATATTGAAAAAATAAACTCATGTATTTCAATACTAACACTTTTTCTTTACTGTATATTTTATAAATATCAAATTATTGTTATTTTGTATATATAAATACACAAACATCTTCTTCCTATCTGCACGATGTTCGTGAAATATATACATGAAAAAAATTCTAGATTAAATTTAAAAACTCCAGATTCTAAAAATATTAGTATTTGTTATATATGCATTTATTATTATTTTATTTTAATTCTCTTTTTCTAGTTTCCTACAGTTTTTCTAATTAATTAATTAAAAAACTTAAGTAATTATAATGCATTTAATACAAAAATAATTAATATTATTATATCTTATATCATATCCTTTCACAGTGTGCTTAACTCAACTTTTGTAAAATTCTTGTTTGTATAAAATGTGTTCCATGATTAAATATTTTAATCCTTATCTATTCTAGCCTATTTATTTTAAAGCAACGAATCTATGAAATCTCACATTTATCTGTAATATTTTTCTTTCATTAACTTAATATATGATGCATTATATCTGATGCAATGTTTGTTTTTTCACAAATCCGTTACTTCAATATAAAATAAAAGATAATTTAAAACTCACGGGAACGATGTGCAGCAGCGGAATTATGAACTACGTTGCAAACTATACGTTGAACTGTAAAATACAAATATATTCAAATTATTAAAACGCCCAAGGTAATTAATGTTTTTTGTTATTTATTGCGCGCGCATTGAATTTTTTATTCAATCTCGAATAAATATTTAAGAACGTATAAATTACGTATAATTTTCACAAAAAAATATATCTCTTTTTTAAGGGGGTAGCTTGGTGTAACGGCTTAAAAAAATCGAATTTTTTTTTGCTTAAGTCGATAGTATTCTGTCTCTAGAATACGCTCCCTAAACCCTAAACATGCATTTAGATTTTAGCGGGCTGAAATAAATGTTTATAATATATGTATATTCCGACTACCGACGCCATTCGACTAGAAACACAGTTCGACCGTTAGCGTTTGTGGACGTGTTTTCTGTTGTTTTGTGCCAAGTTTTTTTAATTCGAACATGTCTACGTATCCGAAAAGAAGCAAAAAAGAACAGATTCGATCATCAAGGCCAAGGAAAAAAAGATTTGGCGGTTTGCTCCAAAACACCTCCACTGCGGCCGGAAGATCATAGAAATTGCTGCTTACATAGCAGCTGGAATATTTAACGAAGGCTATCTGTCAGTGCTAAACATAATGTCAGACTTGGAAATAGTTATTGGGACAGCATGCAGAGATTATTCCGACAAAATTAATAATAGCCGTACGACCTCGCAGAATCGTCGAAGTAAAAGCACTGCTCGCGAACTAAAAAATATACATAAACAACGGCTGTTGGAGCAAAACGAGCTGTATGAAGAAGTTGAGGGGATATTGGAGCAGGGATACCAGATCGACCAAAAAGTATAGGTAAATCAACAATAATAAGCTTTTATCAACCTTCTTTCTTGTTAATTCGAAAACTTTAAACGCGTTTTTCTCAAAACCATGTTTTTGAAATTGGCGTACACGATAACTCAAAATATTCTTGATGAATCCAGACCATTTTTTTTTTAATTAAAGGTAATTAAATTGCCTTGAACTTATACCTATAATATGTACTAAAAATTTTGTTTAAAAAAAGTTATAAACAAAAGAAAGTGCGAAATTCATGCAAAAAAACAAATTTTTTTTTTCAAACCACCATTTTTAAATTTTTTATGATAAAAAAAATCATGTTTTAGGTATATAAAGAAACTACACTCATAAACTTTACAAAAAAAATTTTTTTGTGGTTTCAGATCGTTCTACGGGATGCTAGAGTGTAGGCCATTCAGAAAGAATTTTCGAAGCTACCTTTGTATTTGATCGCATAACTCTTGTGTACTTACCATACATTTATTCAAAAAAATTAATTTGAACATTTCAATATGTACACAATAAACAATGTTAATTGCAAAAATATATATTAAGTAGTATCTTTAAAAAAAAATCCAGAAAAAGAGCTTGTTTTTGGCGTTTTACACCAGGCTACCCTCCTTAATTGCAATCTTCTATAACATTTCATGATAAAAGTTTAATTTTCATTTAAATTATTTAAATATAATTTATATCATTCGAAACGAATCTACATCTACATATAGAAATAAATATCGTAATAATAAATAATGTACGTAAAAGATAAATTATATATACTCACCCCACGGTTGCTCCGCCGTTACTCGATGCCTCCCAGGCCTCCTCCTCCTCTCAGAGATTCGTTGGTTGCAGTTAGCAAAACACTCGCGAAAATGCAGTTAATTATCGCGGTCGCGCAAGACTTTGTGCGGCAATCCGGAAACGATTGTGACAATACGACGATCGCGCGACACTTTGTGCGGCACTCCCGAAACAATGGTGACAATAATACAACGATCGCGCACGAGGGTTTGTGCGGCACTCCCAAAGCGATTGTTATAAACTTATAAAGCGACGATTGCGCGAACTTTGTGTAGCATTCCCGAAGCGATTGTTACAATGCGACGACGATCGCGCGAGACTGTGCGGCACTCGCGATCGCGCGCGCTCGGGTACTTCGCTCTCTCTTCAGAGTAAATCCTCCAAATATTGAATCCTCCCACTCGAGATGCACCCACGAGAGAGTATCGTCGCAAAGAGATGCTATTATGGTAGGCTTCAAGAAACGAGCGCGGAATACCGTGTGTACCAGCCAATTCCTCGCTATTACAGAATATTCAACTGTAACATACATATACATATTCGTGTATCTCTCACTTCGAGTTCACTCTCAATTTAAAAATAGCAGACTGCATTCAAATTGAAACGCGGATACGAGCACCTATTCCGATGCAAGTAGCATTAAGGAAGAATCGCCAGTAACAAGTAATGATTTATAATTTTCGTTCTACTTTAGCTTCAATTTGTTTCTATTTCAAACAGCTATAATTCGCATGAAAGATCCACCTCGACGAGCAATCGTCGCCTCGATACAATCGCAAATTAAAGTAGCTGATCGTAAGAATTGATTGATCACACGAATTGATAATTGTTAATAGTGTAAAGGAGTAGCGCGACGGAGCGGCACGCACCGCGACCAGTCTGGTCGAGTGTCGTTGCGCGAATGATAGCGCGACGACCTTGTTTACGCAGCGCGATGACGTAAAGGGCCACGTGCGAAAAAAGGAAACAATCGAGAGCTGTATTTTAAAAAGTCCGTTCTTACAAAATACGTAGCGTATTATAAAATAATAACTATGCCGAATATTCTTCTTTGTACTCTCTCTAAGTTCATTTTAATTCCGTAATATAATAAATCTATAATCTGAAGGATTAAAGCTATTTTCGTTTTGATCAGAGCAATTGTACAAATTAATATTTATTTATTTTTGCGAGAGGAATAAAACGATGTGATTTTTAGTAAATTCAAGATTGTGTAATTTTAATTAATGAAGAAAATTAGATTGGATTGTCGCAAAAAATGTCGCGATTTAATTTCATTATTTTTCTCTTTTATTCATTAAAATCACAGAATTCCACTGCTCTCAAAATATAAACAGTAATCATAAATTAATTTCCATAAATATTTTGCCGATTGAAACGAAGGTAAACTTTATTTCCTAAATGAACATTAAATTTAATGACACGATCATATTACATTTGAAAAAAAAATGTTACGCAAATATATACGTTAATTCGGTTTTATTAATTAAGATGCAATATCAGAGAAACTTAAAAAAATATTATCCAACGTTATTTTTAAAAAATATCGTAATAGTAGAGAATACTTTTCTGGAATCCCTAATTTAACGTTTTAGAAAACTTTTCTTAAATCTCAAAGTTTTTTGTAACCGTTCTCTTTTTAAAAGTCATCTTTAAAAGTAATACACATCATTAAAGTAATACGTGACTTTTTCCGATTCAATACTCGATTATTATTGATACAAGATTGAAAATGATTATACATATATACTACTGTATACGTGTTTCAAGAATCGATTACTGGAAGTGTGAGAGATAGAACTCAAGCTGTGTCGCAAGACAAACTTCATCTCGGTGTTCCTCAGCTGAATTACAAATATGACATTACAAATATCAAACTGACTCTCTCAAGATCCATTTATTGTATCGTATCTCAAAACTCAAAACTGAACCGAGTTCTTAAACAGAGAAACGCGTCTACAAATACAGATTATATTAATGTTAATTACAAGTTCCTCAATATAACTTTTCAGTAATTCAATACGATTGATCTGATTCGCATGTGCCGATTGCGTATGCGAATTCCAGGCTGCTCGAGTCTTACATATGTTACAAGTTTACAACCGAGTAATAACGATATGGAAACCGCGCGCGTTGCACGTATCCCTGTTAGTCAGTTTGGTATTTGTGTATGCCAACGTAACTTAGCAAATACGCCCGCGTTAAATTCATGGAAACACAGCCGTATGCCGTACCACTCGTTGTAATCCTGAAAAGATCTCGAAGGAAGAGCGAATAAGCCTACGCACGCACTTTGGCGCCGCCTGTAACGTCGTAAAGTCGCAACGGCATGTAAATGCGGCACGGAAGTGCGCCCGTCTGGCTCATCTCCGGCCGCATCTAACTCGCGTGCCGAATTGTTCTCCGTTGTCTGATAGCTCAGACACGGGAAATCCACGTATACAAACGCATATGCGCGCACACACGCGCACGCACGTATACACGTGTGTATGGACGCGTGCGAGCGAGCGCGTGATCTATGTGCGTACGTTGTTCCCGTGATTCTCGATTTACACGACACGCTGGTAACATCGTATGCATACGCTATCCGAAATAGGCGCGATTTGCTCGCGTGCTCGGTTAATGTAAATCTTGCGCGAGCGCGCGCGCATCGCACGCCGCGGGGCTTAGATCCGTGTTACCGGACAGACCTTATCAATTTGCACTCTTTTTTTGCAAATGGAGCGCACCGCCGCGCGGATAATTAATTAACCGTACTTCGGTACGGTTGGCGTATGCGCCGGGCGAGAGCGCGGTACATTATCGCGCGGACAGATATTACAGTGGCGTTTTGTCCACGTTTCATATATCTTACGGTACCCCGCGGATAAAAACGCGCGGTCCAGCACGAATTCGAGATCGCTACTGCCAAGGAACGCAAGCAAATAAAGAACTTTCGTCAATTAAAGTGTCGTGAAAGCTTTATGAATAACGGAAACACGACCCTTTTTCTCCTTATCGAAATTCAAGTAGAAATTTACGTAGAATTTAAACTGATTTTCTATTGAAAACACGAGCTTCGGTCGTATTAAAGTCTGAAAACAGAAAAGCTTTTAAGCTTTTTAATACAGAATGGAAATATGTTTCGCCCTTAACGCAATCCCTGAATTTTTTTCCCGTGTAGTGTCGGGGATTCGCCCCAATAATAAAATTTATTTTAAAAATGCCATTGAACTTCTTCTCTCTCCCCCGTAAAAAGTGCACTAAATGCATCTGTACTTCGAAAAATTAATTTCAAAGTGTGAACAAAATTATTTACAAAATATATATATGCGTGTTCGACAAAATGAGCGGACGGACGTTGCGTGTGATAGGGAGTCCCAGCTTTCGCTTTATGCAATAATTATAATTATTCCGATAATAGGTAATAAATGATGGTAATTAATGGTCATGTCTAACTAACCACAAAGCGACATTAATTACCGTGATTAATGATGTCCCACAATGAAACGAGGCGCCAAAAATTTTTCGACGCCGCAACACGACAGGGTGTCTCACCCTATTAATTTTAATGATAGATTCTTTGACAAATTTCACCGCAATGCGATACTTCTCCCCGCATGCTTACCGAGCGCGTCCTCGCGCGAATATATTATAGAAGACGTGTCAGACGTTTATATAAATTTCTCACGTAAACGATGCACGAGCGCCGTGCACTTACATGCGCGTCTAAATTTCGCGAGGCTCGTTTGCAACCTTTTACATTGCGGTGAAAAAGTTTAGCTCGCGTAAAACCGAGCGAAAGCCTCGTGTCAAGAAGTTCGACACAAAGCCAAACTTCCAGACTCGTTCGCGTAATGCGAACTGCTTTCCAAAGTGCCATAAAAGCGAGAATTGTACGGAGAGTTGGGTTTATTAAGGGTTCCGGACGCAGGCTCGCGGCATCTTGATGAAATCCCCTCCGGGGGATATATATGTATACGTCTCTTGGATACCTCCGGCTGCGCGTCTTCAAAGTGGAGTGCGCAATAATTTGCATGCATGGACCGACTGGTCGTACGTCCGCGTTGTGTGTATACATATACCAAGATGTATAATACATGCGCGATATATGTACACATGCCGCTTGATGGCCACTACTACTCTCCTACACGACCCCCGTCACATAGGATGACCATAAATTATTGTAACGATTATATTGACAATTATGCGCAACGATCGAATGCGAATGTGTGTTTACCTGGACGAGGCTTGCGCGTACCCTCTCTCGTTTTAATTAATATAAAATCCCTGCGTTGGTACAAATATTGATAATATTAGTAGTAATAATATTGCTCTTTTCCTTTAATCGATTTAATCACGAGAGCCTTATAATTTTTAATTCTTAATAATATTGCTGTTTGCACATTCACGCGTGACATAAATCTCCGACGGTGATAATTGCGCTCTGATTAGATATAACCTTTCCGCAGAATTTTCAGGTCGGATTTTTATCCTCCCCATATAAGGTTGCCGAATGTAACCTTATTTTTGAAAACTGATAATAATTAAATAAACAAAACATATATATATATATATAACGCATATATTTTATAACAAAACTCGTTTCTTAATTAATTATCAACCAGTCTGAATCTGGCAACCAGTACTGGCGCAGTACTGGGCCGATAGTAATACCTATACTGGGGCAGTACCAATAGACAACGGCTGGGCCAGTACTGTCTGTCAGTACTGGGCCAAAGTTATCATCCGGCGCTGCGTCAGTACCGCGCCAGTAGTGTTTGCCAGTACAGCGCCAGTACCTAAACCCTAAACTACCACAACCAGTACTGGCCCAATACTGGGCCGATTGTAAACTTATATAAATTTTATCGGGGCGACGGCGTTCACATTCGACGTTATACATCGCCCTACGGAATTTGAAATAGACCCTGCAAATACCAACCTTCGCACTTTATGGCCAACGAAATTCTGCCTCGTTACGTTCTATATAGGATTACCGTTCAACGGGGGCTTTTCTGTCACGACAGACGGTTGATTTATCTTTCAGGTAACGATCAGCCTTCAACGGCAGTTCTACAAGAAAAAAAAAGATACTTGTTGCTCTGAAATGCGCAAAGAAACGGAGTAGCGAGACTCGTTAAATAGTTAAAATTACACCGCCTACTCGCTAAACTTTGCATCCTGAAATCTCAACTCTCAACTAAGATACTCGTAACGAATACAGCCTGGAGAGTTACAAAACTTTTAATAAATCGGATGTGACCGCTAGATATAATACAGCTGGTTTATCTGTGTGTTTTAATATTCTTTATTTGTAATATTCGTTAATCTACCGGGCCGGATAATTTTCTTGTCTCTTCTCGAGAATACAGAATTAAAGTATGAATACAACGAAGCGCGTATAACTTCGACATAAAATGTTTCTCTAATTTATTCATATGCCATCGCGCCGCACTAAGGAGCCGCTACTTGTTCTTTGCACAATGTGCAGTAATGTAACTCGAGCAATTAGTGCGAGAAGCTCTCTCGCGCGGTTGGGGAAGAGGGGTCGGCGGAGAATCGGGAGTGGGGAAACAGGACCCCCGGGGAGAATCAGCGACGGGAATGTCGAACATCCGTTGCCTTGGGTGCGGCCGAGACAGGAAGAAACCGGGTAAGAAATGGCTGCGGGCCAACTTTATGCCGCGCGAGAAAGTTAAGTCGAAGTATCATTAACCGGCCGGGAGCTAATGAGATGCACCTGCAGTGCGGAAACGAGAGCGCCCGTTACACGCGCCCCGAACTTTTCGGGTGCCTAAATGCGACGTAACTTAATGCGTATCTCGTTTAGAATAGCGCGAATATTATCATTTTTAATCTGAGCCGTATGACGTTACTGCCAAGTGAGAGAAATGACGTTGGCTAATTATTATTCGGTTAATAGCTGCACTTTACACTATTGCGATATCTTAAAATTGACGGCGGGTCTTTTTTCAAAACCCTTTTCTGCCGAAGGAGATTCATTAACTTCACTTTCGGCATCATATTAACGCATCGTTACGAGCGGCGGAAAAGCTCGTTACAAAACCCTCATGTCGGACGCCGCGGAGCGGAGCAGAATATTGAATTCTGAAAATTGACAGACATTAATTGCATCCCGTTAGTTCGAGTCCGGGTCGGACGCGCCGCGAGTCCGAAACCGTATAGACGCGTTTTCGGTAACACGCGTAATACGTTACCATTACCTCTATTTCTCTTCCTCTCTCATCGAGAGGAAACGAGCGCGGCGCGCTTTAGTTTAGTTTAATTTAGTTGGGCGTTCTCGTCACGTAGCCGCGCGTTGCACGCGCGACTTGTAAACTATTGCGGCGACACATTCAAAACGCCGATTGGGAGGTGACGAGGTGACGAGGTGACTCGGGCGGAAGTGCGAGAATAACGCGTCGGGATCGGGTTGGCTGGGTGGCGGTACCGCTCCGCGCTCGCGGGAATGTCATCGAGTGACTGTGAGTCGTGAGAAACGAGCGTAATCCTTTCGCCGAGAGAGGCTTATACGTAGACGCGGATTTCATCGAGCATTTGCTACGTCTCGCTACGAAACGCTATAGGAACACACGGCGCATTCGAAGAACGCGCTTTTGAATTTTCCCGGTCCCCGCGGGCGAGATACGGCTGCTCGGTGCGGGGAGGAGTAACGGAGTACAAGGCAATGTATTCGAGTGATTCGCGCTATCGCGAAAGTACCATTCGCGAGCCGGAAGAAGTCGAAAGGTAGTTTCGCTGACGCAAGTTTCGTCTTTGCATTTAAACTCTGTGTGCGTCTTACAAGGGGATCTTACGCTCCCGCAACTTTTCGAAAGGATACACGTGCGCGGCGTAGAAGTCCGCCGGCGTAGCCGGCGACGACCAAAGTGCACAATGTTTAGTCGTGCTGAACACGCCTTTTGATCTTCGCGATGTATCGGGATATGAGAGCGCCGGGAAGGTGGACCGAAGCCAGTCCGTTCGAGTTAGGGCACAAGAAGGAAAAGGGATATATATGATGTATATACATATATGCATACATATATGTATATTTTTTGTGTGTCTAAAGAGAGAGAGAGAGAGAGAGAGAGAGAGACGCCAGGGGTGAGGGAGATGAGTCGCGAGTGGCATCGGCGATCCACTTGAAAAATTGTGTTAAGGGGCCGTCAACCTCGGCACGGTACGGTGCAGACAAAGCGATTGGATAGGATGAAATAGCGTTTCTCCCAGAGCGTTCCTTTATTTCCGCGAGAAAGAGACAGAGAATGGTGCGATGTCCCAGCTTTCGTCCCGAGAAACTCCGCTTTGTGCGCTGAAAAGAAAATGCACTGTGCGCCACCCTGTTATGTTTGTGCGTCTTCTCTTCTCGGTTTCTTTGCTCTCCTCGTCTATCACAACACCCGGCTGCAGTCTTTTGAACGCGACCGATTGCCTTTCGGTATTATTGCTAATACAGTTAGAACGCCGTATCTTTAAAGATATAATTTAAGGGGGCTTAAGGTTGCAAAAGAATTTATACAATAGAAGAACAAATTTATCAGATAATATAAATAATGTAAATCGCATATGCGTATATTATACATTCATAAAGAAAATTAAATTATAAATTAATCCTCGACAGGTATCGAAATAGATTACGTGCTTTAAGTAATTCTATCAATGGCGCCCGAGCGCGAAGTTATTAGGTACCGAGATTAATCAAGGTAAGGGAGTATTTAAAAATACCAGGCGCGTGCGACTGTAATTATTCGCATGAAGCGAAACGTGAAATCAGTCTTTCGACTGAAGAGTACTACTCGCGTTCGCGAACCTAAATAGTAGTCATGCTTATTAAGCGCACTTAAACATCTCTCCCTTGAGTTCAGTTTCCATAAGAACGGAGGAAAGCAGCTCGATATAGGATTTTCTGTACCGGCGAGAAGCGGTGTAACTTTTCGTCTAATGCGCTAAAATAAAGTAGCGGGGAAATTGACTTACTTAAATCAGTTGACTCGAGTTGGCCGCAGAAGAGAAGGAAAACGGAGAAAAGCTACCTTCTTGCCCCGTCCTCTCTCCCTCCTTCCCTCTTCTGCCCCCCCCCTTTTCAGGGACAAAGTTTGCAGCTTGTGCCGCCGTAAAGCAACTTTGCTAATTAATAGGCGTAACAATATTAGCGTAAGCTGCGTTAGTCTGACTTTCACGGGCGCATATTATGCACTATGCATAACATGACAGGAAAATATTAGACACGTTAACGACAATGTCGTCGCCTTATAAGCGAGGGCAGGAGAGAGTACACAACGTCGTTATTGACCCTAAACTTGGCGAAGGAAGTGAACTTGAAATTGCGTTACAATGGAGAACGTGAAAGAAATACAATAGAAAGTGATGAGAAGCACTCGGCATTCGTCAATGCACAATTTTTTAAATATTCATGCAATTATAATGCAAATATTTCCGCAATTATTGCTTGATGTTTAAGTTTTACCGATAAAGATGAGATGTGCATCGCGGCAAAATATCAAGCCGCTTTGCGAATGGGTGAACGAACGCATTGTCGGCGCTGTAGCGCTATGCTTAATACGGGAATGCTGCAATTTCAATTTATGCCTCTAGCTTTCTATCGATAGATGCCATCCATCACCATCACGAAAAGATGGAATTTTAGGTTTCCATTGCACTTCACGTTCAAAGGTAAAAATGTACGTGCACGGAAAATATCTCAACAAAATGCATCGCCACCTGTTAGTGTTCGCGTACAAACGAAAATATTCCGGAATAATCACATCAACGCCCGGTGAGCATATATATTTCAACGTCCGTAAGCATCGCGCAGTTAATTTTGCAACCGTTAATTTTGGCAGAATTGCACAAATAAACACCATTGTAATGTACGCTTTTCGCTTATCGAATATTATTCTATTATCAGGTTAATAAAAATTCGCAACCGACAATTCGATTACGTTTAACATAAATTGCACGCATAAAGGGTACTAATAAAAACGCATGCTCGACTGGTTTTTAGCGGATATTCCCATGTATAATAAAATATAAAACAAATACGCACATTTTCTCGTTGCGCTCTTGCTGGGCCACATTTTTTGTTCGCATCCGAATTTAACGTGTAAATTATTACACGTAGCGGAAACGGACAGGCACTACCTAAGGAATACGGCGTATAATTTATTTTTACACAATTCGCCATTTGCATTTCAAAAGAGCGAGTATTTACGAGATAAACGATAACCTTTCTGCCAAGCACGGGCGTATAAGTGAAAAAGGAAGGCGAAAGGGGTGAAGGCAGGGGAGGGGGCGAAGAGGGGCTGACGGACGGACGTGGAAAATGAGAAGAGTTTCTGACCCCTTAGGCAAATCTACACCGTTCTCAACGGTGCGTCTGCACCGAACTACAACGTTGCAATGGCTTCGTTGCATCGGGCATCATGCACCCTCCTTCACGTTTTCCCGCCTCCCCCTCGCCTCCCCTCGCGGCCATCTCGCCGACTACTTCGCCTCCCATTGTAAAGTCCGTGTCGCGGAATTTAAAAGTCAAAGCGAATGCAGATTAGGCGTACCCCCGCCACCGGTGTGTGTATATAGGTCACCTCTTTTGTCTGTACTTTTGCACATTCCTCAACACCCCGCGTAAGCACGTGTGTGCGTGTGTATATTTTTACGCGTGCTCTTTGCGCTCTCGCGAACTATTGAAAATTCTATACCGATTTGCGAGAATCCGTCTCGTCAAGGCGGCGAGATTATCGTTGCAAGTGCGCGCGGCACGTATATAGGAATGCTAAAATCTATGAGATATGTAGCGTCGATACTACGATATGTTAACGAAATGTAAAAATCCTGTCCTGTGTCTAAATCGAATTTTTTGAGAATTTGAATTTATAAATGGCTAAAATTATAAAAATGTATAAGTAATATTGAGAAAAAGTCCTTTTCATACTTTTGAATGGATCGACATATTGAAAGATATCAAACGTCTCTTTATTGTTTCCCATCACAATATATTGGAACGAGCACTGAGTATTTGTAATATGCGGAAAGAGAGAGAGAGAGAGAGAGAGAGAGAGAAATAAAACAAAATTAAAAGGTTAATTCTTCGTTACGTTATCACGTTATTATAATAACAAGTCTTTATTTAAAACAAATCACCTTTGAAATTCCGACATATGGCAGGCATTGCAATCCAAATGCCTGTCATGTACATACACTCTACTCTGCGATGAAATACGAGGCTGATGTTGAGACTGAGTAAATTCGAGAGTAAATTTTAATTTAAATTGAATTGCGCTTTAACATTCGAATTGCATGCTTCTGAACTGTTTATACTTTATAAATATTATCATATTTATAATATTTGTAAATATCGTTATCGTAATACTTTATAGCAATTTTTATCGAAATTACTGTAATCTGTTACAATACAGAAAGATACAAGTTGTCTCTGCGTTCTCCGAATTCAAATTACGCGATTTGCTAATTGTGACAATAATTGCAACTTCCTGTTGTTTATTATTGTAATATCTCAAGACAGAGAGCCAATCGATTTCGACACAATACAGGTCAATATAACGTATAATGTATGACAATGTTGCTCAACCGTATGGTATCGATATGACAATTAGAGACTCCGCACCTCCCTACTGCGAGAGAAGCAATGGAGTGATTAATATCAATTAGTACGTACGTGAAGTTGAAATAAACATTGCATAATATACCATTTTAATTACATGGCAGCTATTTGCTGCAAACAAAGATCATATGTTTGCGCGAGAGAAATACGATGAATACGACTTTAAATACTGCAGAAGATGCTCTCTTTTGTGAAAAACGCTCGATGCCTCCCTCATCGCAGTGCGACTTTTGCTCAGAGTACTTTTTTATATTTGAACACGCGTTCCGTTCGCGAGACACAATGCAGCATTTGGACGTATGTCCAAAGGGGACGAGGAAAATGTAAGGAATAAAACGATGCACGCACGATGCAGGGGAATAAAAAGATGAAGAAATATCTACGTAATCCCGACGGTGAAAGAACATGCGAGCAAAAAATGTATGTGTAGAAATAATGCAGAGAAAGGAAGTACGCGCGAACAAGGGGTGGCGAGGAAAGATGAAAGGGGTGACATTTTCTGGATGAGGGGATGACGGCGCCGAGCGGGGAAAGAGGCGATGGTTAACGCAGGCGGTATACGCAGGCGGTATACGCAGGCGGTATACGCAGCTATGTGAAAGAAAATGAATGGGCAAAAAGTAGCAAGGTGGCAGCAAGATCAAATAAGGAAGATGAGATACACGGTTGAAAATGAGAGGAGGGACGAAGGAATGAGGTGCGGCGCATAGGCGGCGCAGTAAAGCTAAAGACAAAGGGAACGCGAAGTTTTAATAGAGCGGGGTCCACTGCGCGACAAGATAAACCGAAGGAAGCACTTTATAAATGGAGACGCAAAAAGGATGATGGGGCGAGCGCGAGGGGACAAAAAAAATGTAGCGGTGGAGCCTGAAAAACCATGATAACTGAACGCGACAAACAGGTTGAAAACAATGTGGCGCGTAAAAACAGAAGGGGGAGCGAGCGCGCAAGAAGGCTGAAGAAATAAGTTGCAGCGGGGCTGCACGTAGGCGGGTGCGGAAAAAGGTGGAGGAAAGGATCGACGGATTCAATGATGCGGTTTAAACTTTACTTTAAGCGCCGAACAAGACCACGGCGAATTTCTTCCCGGGAGCATCGCGTCGCGTCGGTCTTTTGAGCATGAGATAAGAGCAAGATAAAAGCAGCCGAGCGGCGGGTGTATAAGCAGAGATCTGGCGGAAACTTGCGAGGCGGGCGTAAGAAAGGTCGGTAAAAAGCGAGGGGTGAGCGCTAAGTGAACAGCGCACACGCAGGTGAAGAGCAGAGTGGAAACGGCGCCACAGGAGAAGGGGGGGGAATCCGGACTTTCGAGAGAATGCCTTTTCTCCCCGTCTCTCTCTCTCTCACCTTCCTCTAGCGAATGTTGAAAACTGTTGGCGATTTCCGGAAGGTTTATCCTGTCCCGCGCGGCGGGCGCAACCCGGCTGTATCTTCTGCATCTTCTCCCCGGGACAAATTTCTCACGGTTAAACATTTATCTCCTTATCGTCACATGCAACAACTTGTATCTCATGCCATTTCCCGATGTTCTCACGCAAAAAAACAAAAACGAAAGACCAATATATAGCTTATCTATGGAGAACGGAAAAGGATCTGTCGATCCCCCCTAATGGCATTAAGAGAGCATTGATTAGAGTACTTTGCAATCTGTTTAAGCGCAGAGGTACATTCATTGGAAGAAAAATCGATTTAAACGTCTTTATAAATTACATTAAGTATGCCAGTTTTAATCGAGATCACGAGATCTAATCGGATAATTTTTAGAAGAAATATCTCACTTTTAGCTGAATTTCAGTTAAAAATTGCAAATCAGATTGGTGATTAAACGCAGATATAATTAGAAATAATCATATTTTAATTCGTACTTTTAGTTAACGCTTCATTATAATTGCTACAATCTCCAAATGAAATGTACGCTCCACTTAACAATAATTATAAATTAATATGTAATCAAGTTAGAAGCGATTGCGAAATGAGAATAATTTGCGGAATTGCTATTGTAACGAACGGAGCACATTTGTATATACGCGTGCGTGAGTCCATTTTATATCGTAAATTATAGTCGAGCTGTCGAATCCAACCGATTTGCATAAAAACATAAAAAAAAACCTATAAATCACATAAATCCTTGTCGCAATCCTTCAAAAATTGCGACTTCAATAAAAATGCGGATTATGTACATTATTATAAAAAACGGACGACAGACGCATGAAAAATGCTAATGAAATACGCGAATCCTTCTTGTAATCTTAATTAGAAAAGATCATTATCTCGCACATTTTCTCGCGCTGCTCGCTCACAAATTAATATCGGTCTCGTGTTATTTCTTTCTTGAAATTTTCTAATCTTTAATGAAAATATTTTGAATAATCTATTCGTATGGCATAGCAAAATCTCCATATGCAAATGCAAAGTTCATTAATGTAAGATAGAGAGACAGACGTGCGACAACGTGAATTTCACATTCGCAACGTAAGTGTCATGGCTTGATAATAGCTATATGAATATCCATATCGTATGAAAATTTTTAATCCCCCCCCCCTCGCCATGCGCGCGCGTTATAGTCATTGCCCTCGCGTTTGAAATGAAAATCCGCGCAACAGCACATGTGTTCAGCGCGCGCTTTCTGGCGCGTTCTGAAAATGTATAACAAACGGTGGACGCACCCGGATTATGCCAAGACTTGCATAAGTTATAACAGGACACAGGATTCTGGCGATTACGTCGGCCGCGACCGACCCTGAGCTCACTTTGCTGCAAGCAAATCCATTTGAAGTCGTCTCCATGGCAAACACGGCCCCGTCCTAATCCCGTATTTTACTTCTTACAATTTCTACTTCTACGAAACAAGCTCCTTCCTCATGCGCAAAGTGCACATTTATGAGATGGGTGTTACGTTTTAAATGAAAGAAGAGGAGTTTTACCGCCACTCGATCTGAAATACTTTGTACTATATATATATATATATATATATATATATATATCTTCATTCCATTTTCTGTTTCGCCCCGATGTAAGGCCGTTACATCAAGAACGTAATATTATTTTCCAGTAAATAAATTTTCTCCCTCGCTTTTTGTGCGTTATTTGATTGGTACTTAATTCCTGTAACACTTTGCGAACACTCGATACATTTAATTTAATAATCGCGAGAGCAGACAACGCCGCGAATTTCTAGATGATAAATTATTTCGAGAAAGAATAATGAAGCAGATCAATATGATGAATAACAAGCCGATAACTTTGGTAATTTCGTTGGACCATTTTTACGACGGGAGATCCACGCTTTTGGCGTTACATTATTGAACTGAGCAATCGGCAGCACGTATGACAAGTTAAATTTTTTTTTCCGATCGACGGATCATATGTCGAGGTCCAGCGATTTTCATTTCCCTCTTCCTTTTCTTTAGAGACCGTTTCGTCCCGTGGGCTTCGGCCCGCGTGGAAAGAGCTTAATTATTTCCAACGATCGGGGCACCATGCGCTTGAGGTTGAATTCTAACGACTCGATGGATGCCGCGAAATACGTGCTTTGCGTAGTCGAATCGCGCGGGATTCGACTTGACCTGTGCTACAACCCTATGCTCGCGCGCGCGCGCTCAAGAGAGAGAGAGAGAGAGAGAGAGAGAGAGAGAGAGAGAGAGGAGCCTGCACAATTGAACAACCGGCTTTAATTGAAGTCGTGACCGCTGTTACGCTGCTACGATTATGTCCGCATATGGTAATTCATTGTGAAGCTGCAATGTGTTTCGAACATACCATGTATAGCGACACAAAGACGCTTCTCAGTTTCGAGATTCTACAGTTGGGGCGACGAAAACTTTGATTCAAAAAACTCTCCCATAATTAAAGAATTTTGTATGTTCCTTTCCCCAATTCTCTACGTCACGTGACAAAAAGAAGGATTGGGAGATATGTTCATTGCCGCGAAATAATAATTTTAGCACGTTAATTTTAACGGCAATCGAGTTATTACGTATAGATAATTCGTTACTATCGGAGGCAGCGGAATATCGGAGTAAGGTACAAAAGTATATATCGAGTTAGTATAAGATCGATAATAATTCTATTTTACACAATTACATTAATTCCGTGTCTCTCTTGCTTAAAAAGTTTCTCTTAAATCTCAAATTTGGAATCTTCAAGAGTTTTATAAAAAGAAATATGTTCAATTTTCCAATTCCTATAGTTAAACGATAAGAACTGGAGATAAAATATATTTATAGTGTGTTTTGATTTAGCTCTGCTCTTTTTTGCAAAGTGCATACGAAACAAGAGCTCTATTCTTGTAATAGTTGCAAATATGCAAATGGTTAATTGCGAATAATCGCATTTGAAAATTTCTAGAACGGTATTCTGAATAATCGTAAATACGCAATTTTCTTTTCGCAATGTTATAAATGGGTCATATTTAAAAAAAAAATACGTTTAACGAATATAAAAACAAAAGTTCTTAAAATAAAGGAGTAAAATTATATTATTGAAATTAAAATGTAAATTCTAATAAGTTAATTAAAAAAATTACTCTCTCTCTCTTGTGTGAGTAAATATTCAATATTCAAAAAATATAAATATTGAAGATATTATATTTAATGTTTCCATTATGAACGTATTATGAAAACATGATAGATTTTCCAGAGGCGAAAAATTTTTCACAATATACAACACGATTCTTTTGAAATATAACAGATAAACATTTTATTTGATTATTTCGTGTTTAAATAGAACCACAGCAAAAAATTTAATACTAATTATGGAACCATATTTAGTTCCTTAAACAAGAATATCTGCAGTACATTCCACAACTAAAGCAACTATTATAAAACTATATATAATAAAAAAATAAATCTATATATATAAAGGAAGATGTCCTGACTGACTGACTGACTGACTGACTCACTGACTCATCAACGCCCAGCCCAAACCCCTGAACCGAATTTTTAACAAAAATATATGAAATAGGGGTAGAATTTTCCGAGGATGAGTGCCACTATGTGTATAGTTTTTTGTTACCGATTTTCTGGAAACCGGTTTTTCTCTAATTTTTCTAATTTTTCGGGAAATAATTCACCGAATTTCAAAAAATTGTAGATCAAACAAGGGTAGAATTTTCCGGGGAGTGCTATGAAGTGTATAATTTTTCGTTATCGATCTTTTGGAAGCCAATATCGAAATTTTTTCAATCTTTCGGGAATTAATTGACCGAATTTGAAAGAATTGTATATGAAGTAGGGGTAGAATTTTACGACGAGCGCTATAATGTGTACAGTTTTTGTTACCGATCTTTTTGGAAAGCGGTATCAGAAGTTTGACGAATTTTTCGGGAAATAATTAATCAAATTTTAAAGAATTGTATTTAGAGAGAGAGAGAGAGAGAGAGAGAGAGAGAGAGAGGGGGGGGAAAGGGGGAGAGGGGGAGAGAGAGGGGGAAGAGGGGGCGAGAGAGACTCTTTGCGTGTCTGATTACATATGTCCTCCGGGGCGAAACCCGGGTAACCAGCTAGTATTAAATAAAAAGTTATCTGTGCATAAGTTATAGTACGAATAAAGGAATAACTTACGATTAAAGCTAATTTATGTAAAAAGACGGCCAATTTTCGAGTAAAAAAAGATGTTAGAAAGTTAATTTAAAGCAAATATTTAAATTATTATATAAATATTATAAAATTTATTAATTCAATTACAAGCTAGCTGTTTACGTTTCAAGCCATACTTGGCTCAAACAGCTTATAATTAATAATTTAATAAACATTTGCTTTTTAAATTAATTTTCTAACATCTGTTTCATTGCTCGAAAATTGGCCGCTTTTTTTACATAATAGTACGTTTTTTGCAAGTGGATTATATATCAAATGGATATTGGAAAAAAGTATTTACACTTACGTAAGTTAATCAACAGTCTTCCATAGTATACATGAAATTATTGATATAACAAGACAAGAAATTATGAGCTAATAAATAAAACTTCCTAACACATTAGCAAGAATAATTAGAATTAAAACGAGTTGTCCGACTAATTGCCTGAGCACGACTGTGTGAACGCATATGCGCCGTGTATATATTGTCCAATATTTAATTAAATAAGTGATTAATTAGCTAAAGGTTCTCGATATTAAAACTATCGAGTAAGAAGGAAAAGTGGGCTACGAGAATCAAGATTATTTACGAACGAGTTTACGTTATGTAATATTCAATTAATAATTTAATATAAATCGTACGTTTTTCGACTCTACTTTAAGTCATCTTCAGCGATCCGATGATAAATTTATTAATTAAATATTACGTAATATAAATTCAAATAATCGCGTTTGACTCTTATATATAGCCCACTCGTCCAATATTTGTAAAGAAATCGTATAGTATATTTTCCGATGTCAAAATATAATTCAAAGGCATTGAAAAATGTAAACGTTTGCTAATGCAAATACTGTTAAAAAGAAATGTTCAAGAAAATTTCAGAGCACATTTCGACCATTCGAAATATCCGTCTACTTATACGTAATATCGCGAATGAGTTCAAGAATAGAGCTCCAGATACAGATGTAACTGATGCGAAATGATTCGCTCCCAGGACGCGAAGCTGGCGAGGATAACTGAAATGTCCCTGCTGGTGAAGAAGTGCAGTCACGAAATACAAACAGATCTCGGATAATTGAAATGTTTCCGGAGTCGCGAGCGAAGAAGGTAGGAGGGGGGTCGTCGACGAACATTTCCTTTTTCGTGCTATGTAAATTGCATTACCGCGAGCGACCGTTAGATATCAGTGTCGCGCGCACGAAAAAAATCAAATTCCCTCCTGGTCGACGCGACGCGGCCATTAAACATTCATATTCTCGCGGGCGTAAACTTTAAAATTCTGTCATGAATGTCGAACTTTTCCTTTACCGCGCGGCGTCGCGCGCCCCACTGAAACTTCTGCCCCGACTTAAAGATCGTGAAATGCCGCCCGGTAAAAGAGATGTAGTCAGAATTTCTTGGCTCTTATGTAAAGAGAGAGAGAGAGAGAAAGAGAGAAAGAGAAAGAGAGAGAGAAAAGAGAAAAAGAATTCGCCGCTAATTCTATTTTCGCGCACTGAGTTTCTACTTAACCAGTTGCTTTTTAAATAATCAGCTCAGAAAAGTCTGGCAACATTTTCCTTATCCCGTATTATTAAAAATTAATTAAAAAATATTAATATTATAGTTTCTCTCAAGATATTACCAAGATATTATTAATCTATAATAATATATATAAGTATATATCTCCTATATTTAAAAAGAATTAATTTCTGGCAGTAACACACATATTTTCTTTATGCGGTATTATTAAAAATATTAATATTAGTCTAAAATAAAATTTATGTATGCAAATGCATGTATCTCTTATATATTAAAACAAAATTTATTTCTGATAGTAACACACATATTTTCTTTATGCGGTATATTGTTAAAAATTATTAATTTAAAAATATCAATATATTAGTTTCAAGATATTTCTAAGATATTATTAACGTAGAGAAAGAATTTATACTTTTGAATCGAAGAAAAATACGCGAACTAAGAGTTTCTTACATTTACAAGCTTTTATAGTCACGTTACTATTTAATTATTACGTTACCATTTCCGAAGTGGATACAAGTTTCTATACCACTTTCGCATTTAGAGAATCTTGAGTATAGAAAACATCGCATTATATAAAACGCTGTGATCTACGACGGCAGATAAAGAATTGACCGTTTACCTGTAGGGCTCCGAAGGTCCGCCCACGCCGTGGCGCCGTTGGATTTGGACAGTGGAAGCCAAGGATTCATCCTCCGACGCGTCGTTTCCTTCATCGATCGTGTCGTACATGCATGTCGCATTTATGTCTCTCACACACATGCCCGTCCACGACGCTCGACGTACGCGCGATATGTGTATCCAGAGAACGTTCAGCGCTGACGAGAAACGGCGCGAAAACATTGCCGGGCGACATTTTACGCTCCGCCGCCGCTGCTGCCGTCGCGAAAGCAAACGCGGTTAACTTCGCGTCGGCTCGGCCGACGCGACGATCGCGAACGTTCGTCGACATATAGCCACGAACGTCGGCTGCCACGCGCGTTGTTTTCCGCACGATCGATTCCGCGTCGCTGTCGGGAAAGAATATACCGAAGACACTTGCACTTGTCGCGTTCGCGCGTTTTAAACCGGCGAAATAGACGACGAGAGACAGTCGCGACGTCGCGCCGAGCGTTTCTCGTCTCACGTCTGCGCGGACTGCGCAGTGTGCGAGCAGCCTGGGGCCTGGAGCAGCCGTGCCACGAGTCGCGTGAGCCCCGTAGGGCGTGACGTCACGATGCGCGGCGCGTTCAAGAGACCTGAGCGCGACGCGCGGCATTTGACGCGGTATTTAATTTGTTCAGCAGCCGCGTAGATCGCGATTGTAATAAATATGATGGTGCAATGAAATAAAATACTTTTCGAAGATTGTGACATTACTAGTTTTACATGCGTGTAAAACGAGTAAACGAGGCTGGTTCGGCTGGTATAGCATTGTTAAGTAGAAAGATTCATTCCGCCGCTGCTGAAAATTTCAAGAATGCGTTCTAGTTCGCTCGCTGTCCGCTAGATCAGCGTTCGAGATGCATTTGGAACTCCACAAGAGTAACTTTCTCGAGAGCGTTTTCCAGTACGCCTTGTACAATATATAGAGTTGTAGAAGGGTTCTCTCTCGTACTTGCTTCGGCAGTACATATACTAAAATTGGAACGATACAGAGAAGATTAGCATGGCCCCTGCGCAAGGATGACACGCAAAATCGTGAAGCGTTCCACATTTTTTGGCAAAAATTATGAGGATTATTGAACTTTCTTTTAAATTTATTTTTGAATCTAACACGCGTGTGTGTGAAATTTTTAATTTTTTCTTTAATTATTTAATTTTGACTATTTGATACAATTTTAAATGCGTTTGTTTTACAAAATAACCTGTTACTATAATTTTTTAAATAACAAATAAAAAGATGCGATGTATATGAGTATATAACGAGACAAATAAATGAATAAATTTGGATTTTTAGTGTAATTCTCGAGCCCGGCGTTACCATCACGTGACCGAATCCTAATAATGCAAGGATGACACGTAAAATCACAAAATAATTCACATTTTTTGATAAAAATTATGATGGTTGTTAAACTTTTTTTAAATTTAAATTAAAAATTTAACACGCATGTTAAATCCTTAATTTTTTTCTTTGATTACTTAATTTTGATTACTTGATTGAATTGTAAATGTGTTGATCTCACAAAATAATCTGTTAATTTTTTTTAATAATAATGAAATAATTATGCAAAAAGATACAAAATACAAAGAGATGAAATGAAGATGGAATAAATTTGGACTTTAGTGCATTTTTGATCGCCACATGACCGGAATCGGAATACCGGATCGAAACTTGGTCCTCTCACTCCCCTCTTCACTCCACCGGAGTCAACAGTCTGCCCTCCACCCCCTCCACCGTCACCGTCACCTGCGTCACCACGTTGAAATCTTCGACCACGCTGTGACCGTAGGTTATGGCAGTTTTGTAGTATGGCATTTTGATAAAATCGATAAAATAATTTGCCGAGATATTGAATTAATTTTACAAAGCTGTTTTTAACAGTCTTATTATATAATCGAAAAATTAACATTTCGGTATTAAAGTATATTATACAAAGTTATAATTTATACCTCCCTATTGTCGCCACGTGGAGGTTAGAAACCTGAAATTGTTTACACAGTAAGTAGTACATAATTTTATATTAAAAATATTAAGTACCAGCTGGAGTATTTATCATTTACAAAATATAATTTAAAAACAAACATGTTGCAAACGGTTGTCGAATAGAAAATCTGTTAAACCGTTTGTAGGCTAGATGGGTCGCAAAGCAAAATTTGATAAAGACTCCAAGGTTCCCAGTGGTCATGGGAGGAAGGCGAAGAAGCAGAGCGATCCGACATTCCCTAAGGGAGTCCTAAGTATGAAAAGATAGTAATAAATTTTTGCTGATATTTGTACGAATTTATATGTGAAATTAGCTAATCTATCGGTTCGTGTTACAGTCAAGGAATCTAACAAATTAGGTCACCGGCAGATGCAAAGAGCAAAGAAGAGACTATTGAAGAATCAACAGCTGAAAGAAAATGCGAAGAAGTTACTTAAAAAGAAAACCAATCTGGAAGAACAGATACAGCTTAAAAATGTATGTTCCTTGTTATTACTTTCTCTACAAATTTTATATATATAAATAATCTTTTATTTAATCTAATAAAAGAAAGAATACAAGCAATTTTTGGTCTAAGCTTAGATCTAAGGCAGCTCAATATTAATTTCCGTGTATGTGTATTATTTATAATACATATACTTATATATTATAACTTATTAAACTGTGCACCGATCACCATCGGACTTGAAACCCAGTTATTGTTGGAACAATAAATCCAAGTCCGACAGTGATCGGCGCGCAGTTTAATAAGTTGGAATATATATATATATATATGCATTATAAATAATACACTGAAATTAATATTGAGCTGCCTTAGATCTAAGCTTAGACCAAAAATGGCTTGTATTCTTATTCAATTGTATATCATAACGGTCTTGTTTTCTCTTATTATTAATCTTTTATTTAATTAATTTTAGAAGGAAGATATATTAAAGCAGCAGAAACAAAAGAAAGAAAAGAAAGTAAAATTTGTCAATGACGAGCAAATGGACGAAGATGAAGAGGAAATTGATGAGAGTGACGATGATGATTTACTTCCAATAGAAAAAGCTAATAAGAAATTGAAAAAGAAGAAAGAGAAGGAAGAGTGAGTGAATTTTCAGTTACTTTTTTTATACTATAATTTCTCTTTTAAAGATTTTTCAAAATACTATTTTTATACTAATTTTTCTCTTGATGAATTTTTTTTTATTTTTTATTATATAGGAAGCTTGCCGAGGAAGAAATGGATGATATGATGGCACATCAAAGTGTGTTCTCTTTTCCGACTGAGGAAGAACTTGCCAATGTTACTAGCTTAAAAGATATTCAGCAACGAATACGAGATGTCATTATGGTATTGTCAGATTTCAAGAGATTGCGGGATGAAAATAGATCGCGTTCTGAATATACCGAACTACTCCGACGGGATTTATGTACATATTACAGTTATAATGATTTCCTAATGGAAAGATTGATGCAAATATTCCCGCTGGACGAGCTATTAGAATTTTTAGAAGCGAGCGAAGTGCAAAGACCTATGACTATCCGCGCGAATACTTTGAGAACGCGACGACGTGATCTAGCTGAGGTAGGTTTATATCTATATTGTCGACTAAATCAATATTATTTTTGTATCCATAGTAATTTACTTATAATGTCGAATCTATTTTCAGGCCCTCATCAACAGGGGTGTCAATCTCGACCCAATAGGAAAATGGACAAAGATTGGTCTAGTGGTGTATTCCTCACAAGTGCCTATGGGCGCAACACCAGAATATCTAGCTGGGCATTATACGATACAAGGTGCTTCCAGCTTCTTGCCCGTAATGGCATTGAACCCAAAAGAAAATGAAAGAATCCTCGACATGTGCGCTGCACCAGGTGGTAAAGCCTCGCACATTGCTGCTATGATGAAAAATACCGGAACGCTATTCGCTAATGACGTAAATAAAGAACGATTGAAGGCTGTCGTTGGCAATTTCCACAGGCTCGGTATTGTCAATTCTATAATCTGCAGTTACGACGGACGAAAATTCCCTACGGTAAGAAAATCTTTCTTCCGTTAGTCTCTATAGCTCGCTGTAAAGATTATGCTTTCAAAATTAATGAATGTGACAATTTTCAGATCATGAAAGGCTTCGACAGAGCTTTGTTGGATGCCCCGTGTACAGGTACAGGAGTAGTCGCGAAAGATCCCAGCGTGAAGGTGAATAAGGCGGAAGTGGATATCCAACGCTGTTGCACATTACAAAGAGACCTGTTATTAGCTGCAATTGATTGTGTTAATGCGCGTTCGGAATCAGGTGGTATTATCGTTTATTCCACTTGCTCGATTCTACCGGAGGAGAACGAGTGGATTGTCGATTACGCTCTTAAAAAGCGCGACGTCAGGTTACTGCCTACCGGCCTGGAATTTGGAACCGATGGCTTCACGAGCTACAGGCAACATCGATTTCATCCTTCGCTGAAATTAACTAAACGGTTTTATCCGCATGTACATAATATGGATGGTTTCTTTGTAGCAAAACTGCAAAAATTCTCCAACAATGTTCTTAGTCAGAAAGTTGTGGAGAAAGAAATGTCCGATTAAAATTTTCTTAAAAATTTGTCCAACAATTTTTTTTATAATCAGATTACAGGAATGCTATTATTACGTACAATTATTATTATAGCATTACTTTATCTCATTTACATATACAATTTTTTTTAATTTTTCAATAGTAATAAATAATAATGGATAATATAAAATATATATGTATATATAGAGGGAATTCACATTTTATATCACATGTGTATAAATACACAGCTTTCTACAATTACTTCACTCATCATTAATATGTATATTGCCTGTTAATAATTGGCGAGATAAAACTGTTATGAAAAGTTACTCGTGAAAATAAGGAAATAATATTTATAATTTCATTACATTATTTCATTGTTATACATTCATCAGTGGAAAAAAATACTTTTTAATTGTTTCTCACAAAGCCTCTTCACTTCATCTATAATAAACAGAAAGATTAGGCCTAATATAGACTATATTAGGCAATCATGAGTTCAAACGCATAGAATATATTGATTGTACTTACCATCAATTTCTATAATACTCGCACTTTTCTGCTGTATGACAACAAAAAATTCTCTCAAATTAGACAACTTTCCAATAACCCAATAATCACTTATGGTCTTTATAATTATTTCTCCGGCTTCCTTCATTCTAAAAGTCAATCGATTAACAGTAATTCTCATTAACGCATGTGTTAATGAATTTTGGAAACGTACCTGTTCCTATCGTTGTATATATCAGTAATGATCCTCAATACCTCAGGTGTGGTAAGTACATTAGAGCAACGTCTATTATCTAAATGTATCGTACTTTTGTACGCTAAATTCAACTTATTAAAATACAGATACTTCGTACACGATTCCGGCGTGACTATTACATGTTTAGAGCATTGCTCAGCTACAGAGCTAACTAATGTGGTTAATTGTGGCCCCAGAAAACTGTCTAAGCTTTTGAAGAAATCAATTAATAAACTAGTTTTCTCTGGAAAGTAAAAAAAATATTAATATTTTAATTTTCACGTTGATAAAACAATGTAGTTAATAATAGTTAATATATTTTAGTTTTGGCTTACTATCGACGAAGAGACATATTGTAGCGCTTAGCGCTCGATACACTACTAGGTACAACGACACAGGTTTAGTAGAGTAGTTGATAAAAACTTTTGGCGATTTTCCAATTAAACTGGACTCGTTAACGCTAGCAGGTCCGGTAACAAATCTAAAACAAAATATTTTTAATGACATTTTTACTGCAACCTCCATTTAAATTGCAACGAAAGTATAAAATCTGTTCTTACTTTCCATAGTGTGAAGTAGTGAACGGTGAGGGAGAGTTTCGAGGTATTGAGCCTCCATGCAACTCTTTTTCAAGATGAGCCGGCAAAAGAGTACTCACTAAATAATTATAAACTACTTGCATGTCCTCGGGTTCCAAGCCGCTCCTAAATCACACGTCGCATAAATTTTGTATAAAAAAGTATTCAAAATATGCTTTTTGTTAAAGAAAGAATGTATGCCTTGACTTACCAAACAACTTGGTCATTATAAAGAAATGCTGTGTATTTTACTTGTGTAAACATAGCTTCTACAAGATTCATAAAGCATTGCACTTTGAGAAACGTAATCTTGTCAAGAGGTAAGAATTGTAGACCTTGAAAAACGTCTAGTATATCACTATTACTCAGTTTTAATGAAAGTAGATACTGAAACAAATCGAAAGTGAGATAAAGTAAGGATATATATATCCTAGCATACATGTGTCTAGCTTATTTAGTTTACATTCAATAAACAAATGTGCATTTGCTTACTCGTGAATAAAAATGTTCCAGTTTAAGCTTTAACAGCATCACAGAACCACATTCAGGATCGTTAATGATAGTTTCAAAGGAACCCATGAATAATCTAAACATCATATATGTCTGCTTTAATATAGCTTGGCAAACACTGCTGGATATCTCGTCATTCTGATACTTATTACCGTCTCTTTCTTTATAAATGTATGGTACACCAACAATCTGTAAAATATCAATATAGTTAATTTGTAACTCACGCTAATTGAATTAAATGATTACTATTCATGTTGCCCTATCTGTTATAACATCTTAAAGTACGTACCATTACCATCCAGAAATTAGGCTCTGGTTGATAGTATATCTGACGTGTTTTGTGTGTATGGCAATAGTCACATGGCTGCCCAGGGTTGAAAGATCTGTAATATGATTTCTCTCGTGAGACCATTCTTCATGGAGATACATAATTGCGATACATACTCCGTAAACTTGATTATCGCTTCGCTGAGCCCTATGTTCTTGATTTGAGCATCGAGGTCCTTCTCCGGATAGTAATACAATATCTTCTTTTCCTCCTGATAAGAAAAAAAAACATGTTTACATCACAGGCAACTTATTTAAATTAAAAAAATATCACTATCTGTGTCTCTGCATACATATCCCTGTATACTTGCCTCTCCCTCTTTCTTCGCATAAGTGCCATTAAAAATGTAAAAGTGTTCCAGCGTGATCGCGGGCTTGGAAGTCATTCTATGAGTTTAAGTGAAGTAATGAAGCTAATGTAAACAGTACAAGAATTCGGTTCAAGACATATCAACTGATAGCTGCTGAAAAAAGGGATCTTGTCTTGTCAAGAGGATTAGTTGATCCTGGAGACCTCACGCGATAAAAGCACCAAGCCTCAACTACGTCGTTTCGTTCGGTAACTGCACATGGTTTGCGTCCGTGCTAATTGGCTTGTTCGCGTTGCTTGAAATCCCCAAAGATTCTTGCACTTGAAATGAGATAAATATATATTCGGCCGTTGGAGAGAGAGAAAGCGAAGATGCTGAGTGCAAAAAGTGCAAGCAACGCGAACAGACCCAATGGTTCGTGTCCGAACTCCGAACTACCTAGCGGAGGGGATATGCTGACCGCGGCGGCCACGCCACGGGCTGCGGTCCACTTGACGCTGCAAATGCTTTGGAGCTTTATTCTTTTCCTTCTTTCTTCATTGAAAGGAAAGAGAAGAGGAATGCTTCAAAGCATTTGTAGCGTCAAGTGGACCGCAGCTATGATCAGCCGGCTCGGCGCCCTGCACGTTTTTATATAAAAACTCGAAAATTTTACTTTGACCATTTTTCCAAAAAATCGCTCTGTAGCAGCTTGAAGGCGATGCTGCTGATTACGAATATGCGATAGTTAAAGTGCGATTTTCTCATTATTTTGGCCGTAATACGGATTTTACGATTTTAGTAATTAGTAATAATAAATGACTCCTGTCGACTCTTATAATTGTAAAATTTACCATTTCAGACTTTGCATCGTAATATCTCCGCTCGTATAGGGCACGTAACGGAAAAATAAAAAGACTCTTATATAAATCGACCCCAAGCTATCGATCAAGCCTACTTAGAACTTGATCCGCTCACTCCCTAGGGCTGATATCACCATATCACACAGTCTCCGATTAACGTGATTCTCCGATTAAACACACTCTGCATCTCTTTCTAACTGTCCCCCTAGAAAGAGATGAAGAGCAGTGAGTTTATAATCGGAGAATCACGTTAATCGGAGACTGTGATATATCGGCCCTCATTTTGTTAATATAAGTAGCTATCTGTTTTTACGCAATCAGAATTCCTTATTGGTTTGCTCGGCTGGTTCACGCTGGTTCACGCTACCAAAACGTCGCAGCATTCACCGCAAAATTCGAATACCTAACATTAACGCACCAAAATGATCAACATCCGATTTATTCTTTTTACTTCACTGTTTGGACACCCATAGTGATAAATATATGTTCAGTATTTTCTTTTTAACAACATTCGCGAAATTTGTTTGACGTAAAAACGATTTCTCCGTCCAAGATAATTCATTTCGGATTTTCACAAAAGTAACAGCCAATTTATTTAATTTATATAAAACCTCTATTGTGTGTGTGTGTGTGTGATCTAGTTGATCGTATTCCGAAAAGCCATACAAATTTTGAAAATGCATCCACGACTACAAAAATATGACGATATCTTTTTTTAGTTGAAGACTGTGGTCCAAGATGATCAATATGATAAATTTTGATAGAATTGTAGAGAAAAGTAGAATATAACCGGGTATCCCTTTTTTTATTTTTATTTTTTATTAAACCAAAAAAGGAGTATACATAGGCCAACCTAAAAACGCAGCCTATTGGTCGACCGGGTATCTCTATTTCTTCGTGACAAGTGCTGCTATCCTCGGTTAAATCGTTTTGTTAATTGTGTTAATATATACCCACGTGCACACGATATTTTTCTCTGGGAAAAGTGCAAAGTTTTCGAACCAGAAAATCGATATCGGAACAATAATAAAACGAGCCGTCGTATAGACTCTTTCTACACAGAGCATCTGTATAGAAAATCTCGGTAGTGCAGCACTGCATTCTGTACGTATTAGAGAGTATATCGCACTACTTTATACGGCGAAATGTACAGCCGCCGTGTTTATTATTCTTTTCGTGTTGAGGCAAAACCGAGTAAGGAAAACCGGGGACTAGAGAACACACGGGTTAGTTGTCATCATAAAGCTTAATATCTCACTTAATAGATGAAGTGGCATATTTTTCTCAACAGTGTAGGTTGCTTTTATCGTGTTAATCGGGTGTACGAAATAGCTCGTTTCAATAATATCGCATGTGATATTTACGAGCATTTTTTTTAAATTAGACGTGGTAAGTAAATTATTCTTACCTCTATTTTTATTGTCTATAAGTTGGTTTTTGGAATTATTAATCGTAATTTCTTTTAAGTCATAAGAAATATTATAGTTTTAGATAATTTTTCCTGTATTTAGTTAACCGTCATTACAACATAGATTATAAATATAATTTTTTTTGTTTAAAATGACCGTTCGAGGTAAGTTGTCTCAAATGACATGGGATTCAAAGTTTATGAGAATTACTATTCTTTTCTTTCTCTAAGTTTATGAGAGAATTGTATTAAGTATATTACAAAGTTCATGAAAATTATTAATTTTTTGTTTAATCTCTCCATGCTGCAATATATTATTAAGTTAAATCTACAAGAAACTGTGTCACTGACTTTAATAAAATATTAAACCAGGAATTATTTGTCGTATATTTCCTTTATATGAAAGATACGTGATAACCAATCTGGAGTCATGTGCATGAAAACCAACCCTGAGTATGGGCTGTAAAGTTGTCATATTTGCATGATTCTACTTAGAATTAACTTTTTGTGTATAAATATAAATAAGTCAAATATTTTTTTCTTACACCTAAAGAATGTAGCTGCATATTAGGTAGTAGTACAATATTATAAAATATTGCTACCATTTTTTTTAAATCAGTGTTTAAAAAATGTGACAACTAGCCTTGGTCTTCCTGACCCACATCTCCTACCCAAAAAAAAAAAAAAAAAAAAAAAAAAAAAAAAAATAATTTATCATTTGGTGAAATTAATTTGGAACAATTACTTTTACATTTACAACGAAATTGAAATTTATACAACACTAATCACAAATTTCTACAAATTTGTGAAAATTGTAGAAATTCATGGTAAATTGCAATAGAAGAAATACTAAAGAAATTGGACTTTTACATATATACATCAAAGTGCGCATGGAGTATATAAATACATGGACAATTGAACAATATAAGCGTTTTTTGACGATCAAACATATGATTCCGTCGATTCCAGAAATAGGTCAATGTGCGATTCTAATGAATAATGTTTTACGTGATGATAGTCCATCGATTAAGGCAATAAAATTGAATATACTTACTTATAACTCATTTCATGGTTCATGTACCACTGTTATAATGCGATTGTCTGAAGAAATTGTATCATCAAAATCCATTTCAGGTCATATATCGAATATGACATTGTTAACTGAGTTCTTGACACAGTACTGATGTGGGCTTGATCTTGGAAATACTCTTGTAGTAAATTGCCGGTTTGAAATTTTTTGTAATCAGATAAACAAAACTCTTTGTATGAATTTACTGCCATGATCAACAGAACTTTCAAGAAATTTGACATATTTTGAAGACTCGAGATTTGATAAGCTAGTGTATAAAGATGCATGAGGAATCAATCAAATTTATAGTGGAAGGAAAACCATATGTTATACCAAAAAAATCGTTGTGCGCCATCAATAGTAGTTACCTTAAGAATATCTGCCTTACACATGATGATATAAGGAAAAAGATATGACAAATGAATTAGTAACGCATAATGATGTAAAATCTTTTAAACAGATTTTATTATATATTACAACTGGCTCAATAGAACAACGTTATTATAACACGTTTAAAGATTTATTAACAGCAGCTGATAAGTATGATGTACCAAGTTTAAAATTAACGTGTGAACATTATTTGCTATACTTTATTACTATTACTATTACTATTACTATTACTATTACTATTACTATTACTATTACTATTACTATTACTATTACTATTACTATTACTATTACTATTACTATTACTATTAACAATGCTATAGAACTTATACAGTTTGCGCTTTCGTCTAATGCAAAATTTTTAGGAACACATTCGGCAAATTTTATTAAATTTTACCTAAAACAGATTAAGAATACTAAAGAATTTCAAGATCTACCACAAGAGAATTTAAATAAGATAATAAAATTGATTGAGAAAAGTAAATTACTTGAAGGCAGTACTCATCATTCTTTGTTACCGTTTAAGACAGATAAGGAACTTACATTTGCAAATATTGGAGTGTAATATTGCATGTAATATTGCAGTCCTAAATTCATAAAATATGATAAAGATATTTTTCTTATTTAATTAGTGTATTTTTTTTGTTACATATATTCCAGTTTTTAATTTTTATACAGTGTTTCTGAAAGAGCGTCCATTAATTACATGGCGCTATTTTTTGTCAAAAATTGAGTCAAAGAAATCTAAACCATTTTTTTTCTGTAATGCATAATTTTAATGCATAATCTATAGTCAATAATACATGAACACAGCATCTTTTTTGAGATTATTTTCTACCTTTTCTTTTTTTTATTTAAAATTTTTACTTATAAAAATATAGACATAGAGAATCAAGAGAATTTATGAATATTTATTCGTATTCATATAGTAGAGATGATTCCTTTAATTATTCGAAATAGTCACCAATCCATTAATTGATATATATCAATTAATAGATAATGGATATTCTAAGATGAGCAAATGTGGGTATTTTTCTTTCGCCTGGGCAACGAAATTGACATATTCCGTATAGTGATATGGATCAATATGTTGAAGATAGATTGTTTGCAATTTAGGACATTGCTCAAAAATTGCGAGACTACCATCAGCGTTCTCCGATAGGTACGCGGTAGGTACATCCAAGTATATTTGTTTTAAGTTCTTACACAGCGTCAGTTGTTCGTCGAAATTGCCCCCAAGACCCATCAAATTGACTTCTTCCAGGAATTGACAGGAGGAAAACAATCTATGTAAACTAAGCTGATCGATTCCGCCCAAATTATTATTGTTTGCGCTGCAACTAAAGCCATACTATTATTATAATTTTTGCAAAAAGAAAAACAACAATGTTTTATGATGTTTGCAAGAGATGTAAACATACAAATTTTGATAAAGAATATAATATTTAAAAGGAAATGTAGCACATACGTACGTCCATGAAATGTTCAGTTTTCGTAAATTCTTGCACTTAGCGAGGGCCTCAATACCTCGCGACGTAATAACACAGCCCTTTAAATCTATTATTTCCAAATCTGGACACGAATTTCCCAATTGTATTGCAACTGCATCTCGATCTCTGGAAAACGTTCCGTTGAATACTCCGTTTTCTACGTCCAAATTTAAGTTACGCATCCGGCGATTTCTTTGCAATATTTTACAAAGAGTTTCAGTTGCTACATTTATCCCTCTAAGGTTTAAATCCTCTAAAAATTCTAAATTTTCGAGACACGAAATAGGAACGTCTTCTAGTGCGTATTTCGGATGACCACAAAAACTGAGATCCAATACTAAAAAAAATATATATATATGTGTGTATTAGTCATACACAATTTACCTGTAATCTTAAATATTATATTTATTTATGTACATACCTTTTAACATTTTGCATGTTATGGACATTTTTAATAGAACTCAGTTATCAACAAATTGGCAGTTACTTAATCGTAAGTGCGTTAAACTCTTGCCGCAAATGTTGACAAATTTTTTGAAGTGCCCAACAGAAATATTGCTTGCTGTCAGATCTAATTGTTGTAAATATTTACATCTAAGTGTAAAGTAAAATAAAACATTGTGAATACAAAAAGATTTCGTATACCGCAAATTTCGTAAATTTAAACATTTAAAGAGAAGAGGATCTCTTGTTAAAATATTGAAGCGTTTATTTACTTGGCTCAAACGGCACAACGACCTTATATCCAAGTTTTTTAATATTATTAGTACCATTTCATCCTGTAAAGATAAAAAAAATTAATACATGAGATTATATTGTAATAAATATTGGTACGACTTACGAGAAATAGATTTCTTCGAATACTTACAGGAAGCGTAGAAAAACTGCTACATATTGATTGCTTTTGGCATTCTTTCGAATAGAGTTCAATATCTTTTATTAACTGATGTCGTAAGAAATGGTTCCTACAAATGTCTCTCTTAATAAACGGATTTCTATATCTCTGCTCAGAACGTCTCACATCTATTTCCTGTGAAATTTGCTTGTGCCCGAACTGGCTCTTGTTAAAACTCTTTGCTGTATTGCTGCAAATAACATATTAGAAAAATTTATTTTTATTATTAAGAGAATAATAAAGAAAGATTAAATATTACGATGATTATTATACCTTTTACAAATAACGCAGTATTTTGAGAAATTTTTTTGCAAATGAACTATATCCAAGTGGGCAGCTTCATAATCAGGTGTTAAATTATGGCTGTCTTCATGGCAAGGATACTTGCAGTTAATACTTTTTAACAGATTAGTCAAATTCAGTTTAGGACTTTTAGGTAGGACTAATTCTGACGTGCCAATTAGCTCCACAGCATCTAGGTGTGTGGAATAGTCCCATTGGCTGTACATAAATTGTAGTCTGAGTACATTGGTTTTGAAGTCACAGAACTTTAACGGCGGCGAAAATATCCGCGATGTCAAAGGAACTGCATTATTCTGAGGTGGTCCACTCCATAACAGAAACCAATGGTTCTTCCTCTGATCCCCTCCTCGAGCCCAAATTTCAGTTACATACCCAGGATTATATACTTCGTATATAGAGACTCTGATTGGATATACAGCTTTATGAAACAGGAGATCTTCAAAATAGAAAATTTAATTATAATTTTTTCTAAACATAAATGTATCTTCTTTAACAATATCTTATTTATCAATTTTAAATGTTACTTACAAAGATAATTACAATACATGTGGCTATCATCTTGTGGTGGATTGTCATATGAGCTTGTTATAGGTTTCTGCCATGAAGATGTCGAGATGTCGAAACCATTAGTTCTCTATATTAAAAGATCAAGAAAATATTGTAGTATAAAATTATAGATTATGATTACTTTTTACAAAACAATAATAGATATCAAGAAATATACATACCATAACAAGTGATCCTGAAAAATCTCCATAATTAGGAAAATTGGTAGGTGGTCCGATTATATTTTCAATAGTTTTCGATATACTCCAAGTATTCCTATAGTTATACTCTTTAACACAGCTATCGCTATTCGTTACATATTGATAGATGAAGTTAACATGATCTTCACCTGCTACGACTTTATTGATTGAATGATAGAATGCCATATTTTCCATCTAAAAAAAAAATTATACGGAGTGTAATAATCTTGAACTGTTCTTAGCATAGGTATGTTAAAATGCTATATTGTAATATGATACTAGCTCTAAATTCGAATTGTAATATTTTCTTAAAGTACAATGCCTCAGGATTATTTTGGGACTAAAAACTCGCAAGCATCTAATTTTTTGACGATTCTATAACAAATCACAGAACGCTTCGCGCGCGCTCCATGAGTTAATTAATTAATTTCAACGCTATGCAGCTAACACTAAATTCAAATCGTGATATTTTCTTAAAGTACAATGCCTCAGGATTATTTCGGCACCATAATCACGTAAGCACCTAATTTTTTGACAATTCTATATCGAATTACAGAGCTCTGTGCGCGCGCTCCATGAGTTAATTAATTAATTTCAACGCTATGCAGCTAGCATTAAATTCGAATCGTGATATTCTTTTAAAGTACAATGTCTGAAAATTATTTTAATACTATAATCATGCGAGCAACTAATTCGTAGACGATCAGGTGACGGAACTTAGTGCTCAGCGCCAATGGCTGGTCTAAGTTAATTATCGTAATTGTTTTACTGCTAGCAATAAACTCAGATTTGGAAATATTTTTTTCAAATCCAGTTTTTCTATGTGACTTAAAATTGTTTGTAGTTGTTTGTAGTAATTTTGTTTTTGTTTGTAATTCTGCCGTTTGAGTAATAGTTGCGTTTGAACTATTCGCCAAGAATGAACTTCGTTAATTATCGCAGTATTTCTTAATTTTATTTTTTTTATATTATTCAGAATCGTGTTTGTAGTTATTTGTAGTGATTTTACTTTCGTTTGTAGTTGTATCGTTTAAAAGTTACGATTGTTTAAACAATTCGCCAAGAGTTCACTTTGTTAATTATCAAGATTTCCCAAATCTGTTTTTTTCTATATGCTTCAGAATCGTTTGTAGTTGTTTGTAGTAATTTTACTTTTGTTTATAATTGTACCGTTTGAGCTACAGTTGTATTTAAACAATTCGCCAAGAGTAAACTTTGTTAATTTACCAATATTTCTTAATTTCGTTTTTTTATATGATTCAGAATCGTTTGTAGTTGTTTTTAGTGATTTTGCTTTCGTTTGTAGTTGTATCGTTTAAAACTTACGATTGTTTAAACAATTTGCCAAGAGTAAACTTTGTTAATTATCAAGATTTCCCAAATTTGTTTTTTTCTATGTGCTTTACAATCGTTTATAGTTGTTTGTAGTAATTTTACTTTTGTTTAGAATTGTATCATTTGAGTAATAATTGTGTTTAAACAATTCGCCAAGAGTAAATTTTGTTAATTATCAAAAAGGACTGATAAACAAGATCAAATTTTGCATCGCAATGGAACCTAAATCTATAAAATCTATAAAATCAAATCTATAAACATTCTTCTTTAAATTCTAAGAAATACGAACATAACTATCATTTATCCGAAATGGTGGAAAAGTTGCGAAAATAGTGCATTAAGATATTAGACTTTAATATTAGTTTACATAGAAACCAACTGTTCGCTTTAAAAGTATTTTTTATTTTTTTATATTTTAAAACATTTTTTTTAGTTTCTAATTTCTTTATTAATTTAAGATTTAATATTTAATTTTTATTTCAAAAGACGGATGTTTAGTAAAGGCATGTTGGGATGAAAAGGACATAATGGATAAAAAGAAAAAGAATTTATATAATTTGAAGAAAGGTTTTATAATAACAATGGTTAGAGCTCCGAAGTAATAAAAGAATTAAATAATGAAGGTAAAAATATACTGAAGGCTTAGTAAAAATAAGAGAACAGGACATTCAAGGGCAAATAATAAACATTAAAATAGTAGAGGCAAGTTATAATACAAGGTACAAAGAGATAGAGGCGAGCAACAAAACACCGAGTTATTTATTAAAAGCAAACTTGGATAAAGTAAAAAAACAGAAGATAAGATTAGAGCGATGGTAAAATTAAGGTGCGACAATTTAGAGGACACAAATAAATACTAGTTTGACGAAGAAGATACGAAGTGTAGATTATGCAAGTCAGGTAGGGACAACTTAGAGCATTATATAAGTGAGTGCAATATCACAAGTACGTGGTTTGAGAATCTAGGTAAAAATAACAAAGAGATATTAATAAACATATGCGATGATAAATTTAGTATGGAAAAAGAAAAAGTGTTAAATAGATTATGGAAAAGGAGAGAGAAATGTTATAAAAAAGATAACGGCTGTAAATAATAATGCATTGCGGCTGGCATGTAAAGAAGAAGGATGGTTGATGTGTGGATGGATGTGTGTTTTAAGTAGAATTGTAAACCAAGTCCTTTCTTGGCGTATAGCTGAAATAAAGACATATATATATATATATATATATATATATATATATATATATATATATATATATATATATATATTTAATTCTTTTCAAACAATCTCAATAAATTAATAATTACAATTAAAAAAATCGATAACAGTTAATTATTAGAAGCAAGTAACCAGTGTTCACACATGTTACCATGGAAGTAATACGTCACATATCGTGAGTTTCTTTTATGCGTGGCTAGACTAAGGGCTATTCCAGAATACGTTAGCTACTCATAAATGTCATAAATAAAACAGTATTGGTTCATATTCAACTTAAAAAAAAATTAAATTTTTTATAATTTGTGTAGAGCAGACAGTTGGTTTCTATGTATAAACCAATAATAAATTCTAATAGCTTAATACGCTATTTTCACAACTTTCCCACCATTTCTCGGATAAATGACTGTTATTTTCCTATTTTTTAGGATCTAAAAAAGGATTTTTAAAGATTAGTTTAGGTTCCATCAGAATGTGTGTGCAAAGTTTGGTCTTATTTACCGGCTTTTCTTTCTCAAATCTGTTTTTTTTTTTTAGTATGATTTACGATAATTTGTAGTTATTTGTATTAATTTTGCTTTTGTTTATTATTTAAAAATTCATATTACCTCGATTTTTTACTGTACAAAAATAAATAAAACACGAAATTATTCGTAATTAAATTCTCTACAATTTTTATTTAAAACATTTTTTGATTCGAGAGTCCATTTTCGAGATATTAGCGAAAAATGCGCGACGCGCGCGTACGCGTTTTCGTTGCGTCGCAAAATTACCGGTGTTTAAAAAAATTCTATCTCTGCTCTATTTGATTGTACAAACTTGAATAAAAAATGAAATTGTGCAGAATTTTATAAGCTACAATTTTGATATCTACATAAATTTCCGTAAAGTTGATATTTTCCGAGTTATTTGCGAAATGATTTTTTGGACCTTTTGGACCTTCCCCTGCCCGCAACGTAGCGTCTACACGTGGGGACTTTTAATATGTTGAATAGTATCCTAAAACAAGCCTGTTTACAAAGTTTCAGCCCAGTCAGTATTATTTCCTCCAAATTTTGTCATTTTACTGGGCTATAGTATACGTGACGTAAACTATAGCTTTTCAGTACTGGCAGTGAATATCGGAATGCAGCCGAACACCTACGCTGCTCACTGCGCGCGAACACTGAACATGACTGAACCGGAACAGTCTTGCATCATGCATGTGAAACAGTTGAGCGCGAGAGATTCTTAAAAAGAGCTAGACTAAGACGCACGGATTAGGTGCGTTATATACAAACTGTTGCGGTGTGAAGATCATATATTATTCATTTTTCTCGCTTGCCGCTAATCTTTTCTGTGTACCATAGTCAAACTTTCTAACAGGTCTGATTGTGCTTAACATGGATAGGCGCCACAGAAAAACTATCTTTCTACATTTCACTAACAGTTCAGATATAAATTCTGTCTCTTGTAAGGGGTAATAATGTATGCGCGCTGTAATTCACCATCCCTGGTTCTCCCGAAGTGGGAGATGGGTGATCTGCGCAAGCCCATCGATCCGCGATCCGCGATGATCGACGAGACCGAGCAAAGCTCGGCCTCGTTCTTTTTCGTTCATCTGGGGACTCCGAGCTGGCCACACCTCCGAAGGGCCCAGGCAGCTATCTCTGAATCCAGGCCTTGATACCAAGCCCGAACTGACTGCTGATCTCTAAGTAAAACACAGATCAGGATACTGCGATTGAACTGACTGCGGAGGTCAATACGGCCCGCCCAGAATTTATCAGAGACTTGAGAAAAAGGAAGCAAGAGTCTCCGGAACAAGCAAGAGAGCCAACGAGGAAATCGCAATATAATCTATCCCGAGCACACAGATGAGTATCTCACTGTGTCTAACGTAGTTTAGAATCGTGACCGGCACATGTACTCGGAGATTGTAATAACTCGAGCGCCACATAAATGTATCTCCCCATTTCATACGATGTGCCATTGATAAACAGCTAGCTTACTAGTAGTCTCTTAATTTCGATATATCCGCGTACATTTTATATATTGACAACTATCTTCGGCGTGAATAAGCGTAGCGAGCGGTAATTGTGAGTGAGTGCATATATTGAGCAAATGTGTGCGTGTGTATGAACGAGCGTGCGTACATAAGCGGTCTCCGAAGAAATATCGTTGCAGTCACCGGAATTCTAAATAAAACTGCGAGTACAATTAGATGAGTATTTCGATCGATGAATGCACGTCCCTTCCAGTGAATCGAGTCATCTTATTTCATGTTTGAGTAAGTTTTAAACAAAATAGATCTTACACTCTGTCATTTAAATTGATTAAGTGTAAGACATATGCGATATCACAGATTGGCTAATCATTTATCTACCTCAGTTAATTTTTTGCACCCAGAAAATTTTTACTGTACTTGCAAGACCATTGCATATATGCAATGAAAAAAATGATCTTGCAAGTACAGTAAAAATTTTCTGGGTGCAAAAAATTAACTAAGGTAGATAAATGATTAGCCAATTTGTGATATCGCATATGTCTTACACTTAATCAATTTAAATGACAGAGACAGAATTTATATCTGAACTGTTAGTGAAATGTAGAAAGACAGTTTTTCTGTGGCGCCTATCCATGTTAAGCACAATCAGACCTGTTAGAAAGTTTGACTATGGTACACAGAAAAGATTAGCGGCAAGCAAGACAAATGAATATATGATCCTCACACCAACAGTTTGTGTAACGCGCCCAATCCGTCTAGCTCTTTGTAAAAATCTCTCGCGCTCAACTGTTTCACGTCCATGATGCAAGACTGTGCCGGTTCAGTCATGTTCAGTGTTCGCACGCAGGCCGCGCAGTGAGCAGCGTAGATGTTTGGCTGCATTCCGATATTCACTGCCAGTACTGAAAAGCTATAGTTTATGTCACGTGTATTATAGATTTTCAGTACTGGTAGTGCATTGCAGTGAATATCGGAACACAGCCTTCGTTCGAGGGAGAACTCGACGGCCAAGTGGCGGAGACGACGACGACGACGACGATGACGACGACGACGGTGGATAACGGAGAGCTGCCGATCCACATCCGAGACTGATTTATTAGCACGTATTCTAATTGTGAAGTTGTTTTGTGTTTAATGTTCATTATAATCATGTCATATGAGATGGTTATTGAACTGACGATAATAATTGCAAAGCTGCTTTTTCTGATGCTAAACGCAGCCATTGCATAAGCGTTTAGCAAAAAAGCAGCTCTGCAATTATTATCGTCAGTTCAATCACCATCTTATGTGACATGATTATAATGAACACGAAACATAAAACACAAAACAACTTTAGAATACGTGCTAATAAATCAGTCTTGGGCGTGGATCGGCGGCTCTCCGTTATCCACCGTCGTCGTCGTCTCCGCCACCCGGCCTGTACGTTAAAAAAGTATACAATTAATTTAGCTACAAAAATAAGTTAGTTATGACATCTAGAATATGTTGTTATATTATCTCGCTGCTGCAGTTATAATCGGCAGCTATATTTCTCACAAAGATCGTTCTAGCTGTAGTATCGAAACTTATATTTATTCAATGCAGTGATAAACATTTAGTAGTTGGACCTCAATTTTCCAAAAGATATTACTAGAATGTTGCTGCTATAAATTCTAGATGTGGCAAACAATAATCTAACAGATACAAAAAATAGCGATATATTTTTATTGTGCCACCTAGAATTATTCTATCTACACTTGCAAAACATTTTTTTGAGATACTATTTCTGTAGGTCCACACAATACTGTTATTTCGTGGACGTTGGGACCCTCCACCATCTGGCACGGACGCGCGCACACAGCAGCGAACAGCCATGCACATGCACGTGTGCGGCGGCTGTGTGCTCGGCGTTCGGCTGTGACCGGATCTGTGCGTTGAATAATTTTCTTAAAATGTACTCACTCGTACGTATAAACGGTCGCCACTTCGTATTAACTGCGATTACAAAGAACGTTGATAGACTGCGGTTAACTTACGATTGCCGTGAAATACTTCCTCTCGATCCTCAGCTTCGTCGCACTTCCGCTGCAATAATGCGTTTTGGCGACTACGCTCTTTACGACGTCGCGCACTAGTATATTTCGGATTCGGAAGTTTTTGCTGGGATTCGGATTAATGAGGGCGACTTCGTAAAGGGCGTAGTCGACAAAAACGCATTATCGCAGCGGAAGTGCGACGAAGCTGAAGATCGAGAGAAAGTATTTTTCGGCAATCGGAAGTCAACCGCAGTCTATCAGCGTTTTTCGTAATCGCAGTTAAAACGAAGTGGCGACCGTTTATACGTACGAGTGAGTACATTTTAAGAAAATTATTAATCCATGGATTTTTTGATTTTGAGGAATAAATCATTATAATATTTAAACGCATCTTGATCCGCATTGTGACCCTTACAACCTCTTCGCCTCTTCCAATCTATATTTAATATATATTTTGTACTCTCGAAGTACAGGATTACAATGGGTAAAGCCCCGATTGCATCATCACGCTTCACTCGCGATTTTCGTATAAAAAACGATATATTTCCGAAAAATATTTACTTCCGAATGTGTTAATAAGCTTGTAATTCCTGCGGATAACGGTCGCTGCCGAATACTTACCCTACTCGTCGGATGTCGAACGATTAATTCACAGATCACTTGGATACGCGAGTGGACTCGACGACGGTTCGGCAGGAAAAGACCATCTAACAATGTGCATTTGCACACGTGGTGCAAAGGTTCACGAGAAAAGAACCTCGCTTCTCCCACTTCGGGCTCGCGCTTGCGCCGCGCACGGTCGGCTCAGACCTAACCCTTGCAGGCGCATACTGTAGCATCGTTCGGTTACAACCTAACTTAAAGACCATTGCACGTAACAAAGTTTTAGTCATAATTGTAAAGCCGTAAGAAAATAAACCAATCACAGTCGATTATTCTCCTCGAGCTCGAAGAATTTTTGAGTATAAATGGTCTATTTTCTTACGACCTTACGGTTATGACTAAAACTGCGTTACGCGCAATGGCCTTAACCTTACGACCGCCCGCTTCCTCTGTCGCTCCCGCGATGAACGAGCACAGTATAGGGTGTCTGGTAATAATCGCCGGACTTCTTGTATGCAAGTAAAGTGAGTTAAACCGAGTAGAAAAGTCCTCTATCATTTTGCGAAATTTGCAATGCTTATTGAAAAATTAATTGAAAAAGATCGGCCAATCCACGCGAGTCACGCGGGCAGAGAGGCGTTTCACACTCCCACCGTAACCCCCGTACTAGGCGCGCGGCGAAGCAGTAGGAGTAGGAGGGATGCTGCATGCTGCCGCTGGTTGCATTTCGGACAATCTTTCTGTCCACGGCTGTACGTGTGCGCTCGGCGTTCGGCCGGCTTCGGAGCGTGCTCGATCGGCTTCGGGCGCCGTCGCCAGCCGCCGCGAGAATCATGATATATATATATATATATATATATATATATATATATATATATATATATATATTGTATATATAATTTATAAATATAAAAATTGTAAATAAAACAAAATAAATATTTATTAACATAAAAATTATTTGTTAACGTAATACTATTTTTATTAATTAAGGAAGGAAAGGATTTTTAGGAGTCAGAGGAACAGGTACGCATAAATAAAATATATTACCTATATATATATTAATATTGTTATTTTATTTTAAAGTAAATTAAAAGAAGTACGTATGATATAAAAGTTATTTCTCATAATAATGAATTTGAATTTCCGTGATTTTTTTCTCTTCTCCAGCTTTGCCTCTGCCTCTGCCTCTGCCTCTGCCTCTCCCTCGCATCGCGTTATATACCGCCCGCACCAACGAGCTTAACGTTTCAGACTGTAACAAAAAATATATATTTTAAGTAAAATGACATTTTCGCGTATATATATATGTATATTGTATACACGTAAATAAATTTCATTATTAACACTTTGTCGAACGCTGTCACGTATGCGTCACATGTGATATGTGCGACTGTCGTTGCAAAGTGTTAACATTATTAATAATGATAAGAAATTATCCCATTATTTTAACACTTACGTTTAATACGATCGGCTGAGTCGCCGTCGGAGCCGTTGCTGTCGTCGACATCGTCGCCATGGCCATGGGCGCCGTTACGACCGCCGGGGTCGTCGTTGACGTCGTGGCTCTAGAGGCCTCTAGAGCCATGCACGACGTCAACGACGATCCCGGCGGTCGTAACGGCACCCATGGCCATGGCGACGATGTCGACGACAGCAACGGCTCCGACGGCGACTCCGCCGATCGAATTAAACGTAAGTGTTAAAATAATGAGATAATTTCTTATCATTATTAATAATGTTAACACTTTGCAACGACAGTCGCACATATCCTCGCACATATCACATGTGACGCATACGTGACAGCGTTCGACAAAGTGTTAATAATGAAATTTATTTACGTATATATATATATATATATAAATGCGTGGCAACGTCGCATAGCCGGCGAAGCAGCTACACGTCATAGACGGAGACAACCGAGACAGTAAATCGTATGTCTGTCCTTCTTTCCTCGCTCGAAGCTTGCCGAGCGGCGAGCGCCGGGGCCGGCCGAGCGCGACCGCCGCGGCCGCAGCATATCCCCTCTAACTGGCTAGTTCGGACACGAACCATTAGCACGGACGCAAACCATGTGCGGTTACCGAGCGAAACGACGTAGTTGATGCGCACTTTCTCAGGCGGCGCGTCGGAAAATGCGTCCCCAGTAAAAACCTAGGACTTGCCGCTCTCCGGGAGGGAAGGGGGGGTTTTCTCTGTTCTCTCTCACTCTCTCAGTTTTTCTCTAAGATCTTACAGTGCATTGATACAGAGAAGTCGTGTTCGATGATGTCTTTAACAAAGTAAGGGACTGTTACTTTTATATGTATATTTGTATATTTAATAAAACCGTTTCATTGCTGTTTATCATAATACTAAGTAATATAAAGGCGAGACGTTCTCTCTCTGAGATTGACTTGAAAACAGAAATCTTAACCTAAGAATCAGTGTCTAACAAGTAATTATCTAGTTGTAATAGTAGTTTTTTCCATTTTTCTCTGCAATTAGCTTGTTACCTGCCCCCACCCAAGTGGTGTGGGACAGGGAGGATGAGGCACGCGAACAAAAACTGCGCCAGAGGCCCGTCTCAGCGTTGGTCAAAGCTGTCGTCACCGCACCACCTTATGGACAGCGACGAGGATGGGTGCCACGCACTCCAGAAGTGAGTAATTGCTAAAGACTTGCACAAACAATCATTCTTTGTCAGCATAATTCAATTACTTTTGTGTTTTATGAAATTACGAATGATTACGGTTGGAATGTATGTACAATAGTACTTGGAAGTATGGTGTATGTTGCATAGGACTTTGGAGATGGAGGAGCCTTCCCTGAAATTCACGTTGCGCAGTATCCACTTGGAATGGGGATGAAGGGCAAAGAATCGACAAGCAATGCCCTGGCGATACAACTCGACGCTCAAGGAAAAGTAAAATATGATCTTATAGCAAGACAAGGTCATGGCAAAGATAAAGTAAGTTTCGATTTTTCTGCAAATATATTCTCGGACTAGCATTTTAGTCTATATTAATTTTTTTAATAGATTGTCTATAGCAAGTTGAGCGATTTGCTACCATCAGAAATTACAAACGAGGAAGATCCTACCTTGCAACGACCTGTTGATGACGAAATTGAAGAAACCACGGATAAGACGAAAAAAGCGTTAGAAAAGATAACGAGATCGAAGATTGCGGCGGCCATGCCCGTGAGATGTGCGGAGAAACAAGCTCCGGCTCAATATATACGTTATACGCCGTCGCAGCAAGGGCAATCATTTAATTCAGGCGCAAAGCAGAGGGTTATCAGAATGGTGGAGGCACAAGTAGATCCTCTGGAACCACCGAAATTCAAGTATGTAGAGCGAAAATATAGTAAGACGATCGTGAGAAATCGTACAAAGAACAGATACAATTACCGGATGTATTAATGTAAAGATTTGCGATTGCAGGATTAATAAAAAGATTCCGCGAGGACCCCCGTCTCCTCCAGCGCCTGTCATGCATTCTCCCACGAGAAAAGTGACGGTGAAGGAACAAAAAGAATGGAAAATTCCACCGTGCATAAGTAATTGGAAAAACGCAAAGGTATCTGCAAATATTTACTTCGTGCTGAACATCACGTATATCTCGCTACCATAAGAGAGACAACAATTAAATATAATTCGATAAATGTATTCGATTCTACCTAGGATTAAACAAAGCAATGTTATATTTCAGGGTTATACAATCCCGTTAGACAAGCGTCTTGCTGCGGACGGTCGGGGCTTGCAACAAGTTCACATCAACGAGAACTTTGCCAAGCTAGCAGAAGCTCTTTACATCGCTGACAGAAAAGCCCGTCAAGCTGTCGAAATGCGCGCGCAGTTAGAGAAGAAATTGGCTCAGAAGGAGAAAGAGAAGAAGGAGGATAATTTGAGGCAACTCGCGCAAAAGGCCCGAGAAGAGCGCGCCGGCTTGAAATCTGCCGCGACGCTAGGTTTGTATAATTGCCAATTGTTTACACACAAAATAAACAGCAGATAAAAAGAATATTTCTGAAAATTAAGACAAATATTCAAGTGATAAATAAATGCTTTCTCTCTTTCAACAGATAAGGCTGAAGAATCACGCGAGAGAGACCAACTCAGACAAGAGCGACACAAGGATCGCGCTCGCGAACGTAACTTGGCTCGCGCCGCGCCTGACAAACGGTCTCGTTTGCAACGCGAACGCGAACGCGACATCAGCGAGCAAATCGCTCTCGGCTTACCCGCAAAAAGCATTCCTAGTTCGGGAGAGGCGCAGTTCGATCAGCGTCTCTTTAATACCAACAAAGGGATGGACAGCGGTTTCGGACACGATGACGAGTATAACGTCTATGACAAGCCGTGGAAAGATGGCAATTCTATCGCTTCGCACATTTATCATCCCAGCAAGAATATCGATAAAGACACGTACGGAGACGATTTGGAGAAACTAGTTAAGACAAATAGGTGAGAATCTTTCTATTTTTGTTCACGGTAATATAAATGATTATGAGTGATTGTCTATAAATTTAAAGTTGCTATTGTTGCTTATTTTTTATTGCAGATTCGTCCCTGACAAGGAATTTAGCGGAGTCGATAGATCAGTCGCTCGATCGGGACCGGTACAATTTGAGAAAGACGAAGAGGATCCTTTCGGTTTGGATCAGTTCTTGAAACAGGCCAAGCGCGCCAGTAGCTCTACCACGACAACAACAAAGCGCAAAGATGAACGCGAACAGCGTAGGGACGATCGTGATAAACGTAGGAAGCATTAAGTATGTTTAATGCTTTCATATATCACGCGAGACATTCTTAAGACTCCTGGGCTCTTTCCCGACATCTCATGAGATGTGACGTCAGAAGCGAGAAATGTTGAGAATTGACACGTTGAGAATTCTTGCGTAGTATTTCCAAATAAAAAGATATTTGCTTAAAATAACACTACAGATCACTTCATCACACTTCGAAAATACTCCGAGTTGAAGTTAAGTCTACCCCCTTTCCCTTGACAGTTAATAAACAGCCGTAAAATGAATGTAATACGAAATCTAGTTATGCGCCTGCGCACAAGTCTGCATCGTATCACATTCGTTTTACGGCTGTTTATTAAGGCCATTGCACGTAACAAAGTTTTAGTTGTAATCGTAAGGCCGTAAGGAAATAGACCACGCACAGTCGATTATTCTCCTCGCGCTTGAAGAATAATCGAGTGTGAGTGGTCTATTTTCTTACGGCCTTACGATTAAAACTAAAACTTTGTTACGTGCAATGGCCTTTAACTGTCAAGGGAAAGGGGTAAACTTAACCTCAACTCGGAGTATTTTCGAAGTGTGCTGAAATGATCTGTAGTGTTATTTAAAGCAAATATCTTTTTATTTGGAAATACTACGCAAGAATTTTCAACGTGTCATTTCTCGCTTTTTTCTCACATTCCTCCAACATGGCTGCGACGAGTACCCAGGAGCCTTAAAAGTTTATTCCATTGTTATGGCACGAATCTTACTCCCTGAGCACGATTAAAAAAACGATTGGAAAACATAGAATATGTAACACAACTTATTTTTATTTATATACATATACATAGATATATAAATATATATATAAAGACATTACTTTTTAAATATAATTAATTATTAATCATTGTGAAGATGTATTGCACACTTCTGCTTTGGAATGTTAGGAAACATAGCAAGCAACCCTATGTTTTGTCATTATATTAAATTCTTGGATCGCATCTTGAGTATTCTTATTTTTAATTTGTATAAATCTAGAAAAGAATTTTATACAGCACACGAACCACAATTAATAAAACTTGCTGATATTGCTATGCCGTTGTACACTTCTTTTTCATGAAGCAAAATTTCCATGAAGACTATGGTAGCATAATGTGTATGAAAATTTTATCTTCTACCTACAATTTTCCGTTCTATTTTTATAACTTGCTTCACGGAAAAGCAAACGCGTTTTACATTTTAATAAGAAAGCTTCAACGAATTTAATACCGAAGAATACTGTAAGAGGGACTTTACAGGTCGCTTTATGAGTGGAAATTATTGCTTTATTTTCATTTATCTACCTTGGATTTTTTCGCAGAATAACGCAGTGTTTCGCGTTTTTTATCGTTAACCACTTATTCTTGCCGTAACACTGAATAAACTTTTAAAAAATCTCGTATAATAAATGCAATTATACATAAATGTGAAATGTATAACTGGAAGAAAATTATCTTTTAATTTTTATTGGAGAGATCTAAACTGTTTTTAATTCGTAACGCGAGAATTAACAGAAAAAATGCTTAAAGCTGCGATTTAAAAGTCGGTATTCATAGTCAAATCTTATATATAAGTAATTGTCTTAATATCTTCAGATACTCTATAGCTAATAAAACGAGTCGTACAGCGTTTGAAGATAAACTTGAGACGATCTTAAATATAAGCTATGAATATCGCCCTACAAATCTGAATATTTTCTGAATTCCGAATAATTTCTGAACAATATCTACATATAAATTCAGGGATTGATTCGAAAAAAAATTTTTTTTTTCCATTTTTAGTGGAATACATTTTCTTTCGAGTGCATTTTAATCGACTCATTTTTTGCGCGTTATAAAATTCTCGCGCAATAAGCGTATAAATGAGTGCCGCAACACTACGCTATTTCGACCGATTGGTAATCTTCGTGCCCTCGTGCCAAATTTGACATTGGTTACCCGCGGCAGCGAGCCGCTGTCTTCGAGATTGAATGAAAAGCGAGCCGAAGGTCCTCGCGTGACCGCAAAAGCTAGAAACACAAGCAACAAATCCACCGCGCATTTACACCCAGCCTTGGAATGTCGATCAGAGATTGTTGGATGTTTGCCGGTTTGAGGAATTTTCACGGCCTGGCCGTTCGCCAAACGGTAGCACGAGCACGAGCCGACGTGCTCGTTTCAAGCTGTTAACTTACCATATTTGAATGCCGCCACTTTGAACCACCGCCGCCGTTTGATTGCGAGAAGGACGGATCTCGGCTGAAGAAGCCGCACGGCTGACCAGAACCGGCTTTACCTACTGCGCCGCCCGCATCGAATCTGCGCACCGGCGACAATTAATAATCGTAAAAAAAATTTGAAAGACGGAAAAGATATATCTATTATTTTTACGAAGATCGAGATTCAGCTCATTTTTATTGTTAAAGATTTATACATATATTGAAACAAATCTAGCAAATTTTTCCGTAAAAAGAATTCCCCTGTCATCTCTTTTCTTCATCTTTCTAAACGGTGAACTATAATCTCCGCGATATACAAAGATATCTTTAACGATAAGATAAATAAACTAAAAAATAGATGTATAGGCTCTGTTGGAAATCCATGAATAGCAGAGGAGCAGGCTAATTAAGTGCCAAGTGTAAGTAAACGGTGTACAAAATTCATTCATTATAGAATAATGTTCTTCGTATGTTTCGACCCAAGTTTCGGGCCATCATCAGCAAAAGATAAGTCAATCAAAATGTATTAAACTAAATAAGCTAAAATAAATAAACCAAATCTTGTTTTTGTTTATAACAATAGTAGCTTCGTGTGTTCTCTACGATTAATCGTCACTCATGTCGACTTGATGCGGGCGGCGCAGTAGACACAAGTGATACAACCGTCTCGGGTCAGCCGCATATCTCTGCAGCCGAGATATGTCCATCTCGCGATTAAACAGAGGTTCGCAGCGACGGTATTCATATATACTAATTAAAAAATTATTTTTTACGAAAAAATATTAAAACGGTCGCAAATACAGCTAGCTGTCTTTAATAAAAATAATAATTTAAAAAGTGTAGCTTCAACACACACACACACACACACACATTCAGCCTGCATATATTATTCCATAAAAGGCGCGTCGATTTCTTCGTGTTTCCGTTTATTTTCGCGGCAGTTTTATGACAATTCTGACGCGTCGACGCGGCGCGTCTTCGGCATGAAAGGAACGGTGAGTTTCCGGCGCGATCGGGTAAACCTATCGGTATTTTTAGTAACCGTTTCCGACATCGAAGCTAACATCCCGCGTGCATGTATACCCAGCGACGGAGAAACATCGCGTCGCGCCTCGATGCCTTTACGTCGCTTATACTTTTAACGATCTCATTACTTAACATCCGGTTTACGGGGAGGCGTGCCACGTTTCCATCTGCGAGAGGAACAACCTTACCGGGCAAAAACCTAACATTTCTGTGCAATTTTGTACGCAAGTTAAATTACTACGTGTACATAACGCACGCACACGTCAATGCGCACGTACAAATAAGTTTCCGAGCTGCAGCTTTCGCGCGACGAGATGAGCGCGGATTCCCTGCGAGGCCGGAAATTGCATCGGTTTCGCAAATTGCAGTATACGAAACAAGTGTGCGACATTTCGAGGGGAATATAGCGTCATGCTCGCGGTGAAGATTTCTTCAACGATCGAACCGACATTTCTCGAGAGGAGCGAACGACGTTCGTTGAATTTTTGACGGTCCCTATATATCGGGAAAAGATTTTCACGCGTTTGTGTTACGCGTACGGCGTACGCCGGGCTAATGTACCTACCATCGTATGTACAGCGCAGCGCGTTAGAGCTCGCGACTCCAAATTTTCCGAGTTAATGCCATTCGAGAGAGCGCGCATTAAGCCCTATATAAGCTACTACGGAGCTTTAATCCTGAAACGCGTGACCTATTTTTCGCGCGCATGAATGCAAATGAATGCAGCCCAAAAATCCTCGAACGCCGCCAGAAAGTCGGTACAGTGTATATTTCAAAATTCCCTCACATTCCGTACGCATAATACGTTGTACTTATACATATTTCTTACACGCCCGACGGCACACGAGCACGACCGTCGCGCGGCTATCGCTCACGTAAATTATCGCGTTACGATCATCCTCGCGACGTTACGATGATCGAACGGATCAGGACGCGAGACTGTCGCGGTGCGGCGGCGGCGTCTTGGCCGAAAATTTACGCCCGTCACGTCAGAGATCTATTTTTCAAGACGGATAAAAGGGATTTTCGTGTCGGGTTCCATTGTCCCCCTGCCCCCCGCCCGGCGCGACCCAATTACCGCATTTCCTAATTAGATCGAGAAACTTACTTTCGCGCGCTCGGGAAGAGATCGCGCGAGCTTCTCTCGGCTGGGGTGTCGCGGCCACGTAAGGAAGAGAGGGAAGAAGAAAGAGAGAAAGAGAGAGATGAGCCGAAAAGCAGGGAAATATCGTAGTTATTTATAAGCTCGGAGCGAGGGTCGACGCTTAACCTTGCCCGACGTGGACCGTCAGCAGGCATGTCACCTAGCCGTTTTATTACGACTGTGCGCTCCCCGCCCGAAACGTAGTTCCAATTGGGTCAGGTCCACGTTCTGCTTTTCGGAGCGTTTCACGAGCTGCCGCCGACAGAATGTAGCTCTGAACGGCGGATTAAGCGTTCTTCCTTGCCCTCCCCTTGCACCCGACTCGATAATACCGGTAATAATTTATTACGACGCTTCAAACACGGAGCTTCGTCTGCGAACGACTACTTTTTGTGCGAACGACTTATTATTATTTTAGAAGTTTTATTTAAAGTTTTTATTTAACTTTAAAGAGTCTTATCATTCTTATTTAAGTCTTATATTTTCACCGTTCCAAGAAAATATAACGCACATACTTATTTAAATGTCAAAATGTCAACCTAAATTCGTAATTTTTAATATCTGCATTGACTACCAAATTTCGTTTATAAATATTGAGCAGTACGATATTTAAACATTCACATAGCAATAAGAGAAACCTTTGGAGAAATTATTTCTGGCATCATAGTTCGTGCCAAACTATTGCTTAGAAATAAATTGTATTATAAGAATAAGAAAGAAAAATACTTTATATATTAGAACGCGTAATTATAATCTTATAAAGTCATTTGTTGATTTATATCTATGTTTTCTGTGAAGTTCTGTTTTAAATAAAATTAGTATTATCTTTTTACTTTATTGAAAGCCAAACTGAGAAAAACTCCTTTTTAAATGAAAAAAAAAGAGTGTTATGTTATTATATCGAAGTAAATGCTGATAGTCTTGGTTAATAAAATTACCTCGAAATTACATAATATATTGTTCGCTACTTTATTTTACCTTACTTTCCAAGCCTCTCTAATGCGAAAATTCCTTCGACCTCAATAAGCTTAATATGTCTTACATTAACCTAACACGTTTTTTTTTACCATCTTTATTATTTTATCTTTTATTTATATTTTGATCGTTAGTGTCAATTTGTTAATGTAACATTCGCGCTGAGCAAACCGTCGTCAGAAGATTATTGATCCGGATAATTTACTTGGACGTAACCCGTATCTAACAATAGAACGAAACTGTAAGTTTAATTGCGTGCTAACTTTCGACACTCAGACTGTATCGTGATGCAATTGCATTAGAAGATCGCAACTGTCACTTCCTGCTTCCTGCATCGTCTCTCAGCAACTATATATCGATCGCACAGACCCGCGTACACTCGGTATACAAGATCGGATTTACGGTATGCAAATACAGCAAATCAATGGACCTTTTACAAAATCGATTCTTGTTAAACCACGTCTAATGATGTCGTTAATAAGGTAGAATTCCACGACCTATAACTGACAATGAGTACTAATTAGGCAGAACCTAATATCGATTTTTACGCCGTCGAAGTTTAAAGAATGAATGATCAGATCACGACTGATGATCAAGATTTTTTTTTAAATTTAAATTGTAGAAACTATCTCATAGAATTATTTCGATATATAATAGCCAGTCTGTCGGTTTTACAAAAAAAATGAGATTTCTTTCTGCGGGCTTTAATTATTGAAATTAGTTCTAGCAATTTTCATGATTTTTCCTTTGAACAATAATGCATAACATTGTACATGCTGAACTAAAATATATATAGCATTAAGTTTTACACGAAGATTTATGGCGTCTTATACAAGATAATACACGTGAGACCATCTTTCACTCACATAATGCACATGCGGGAAACATTGTCATTTGTGGGTTACCGGCTTTTTTGTTTTCGAGAGACATGCGCGACGATGTAATCCGCCGGCGGTAAAACAACAACGGCGAAAAAGGATTTTCCAACGACGACTCTGATTAATTTCTATTCGCCGCAGCTCGTGTAACGACTTCAAAACGACAAATAGTAATGGCGATCGGCGTCCTCGTCGTCGTGTCGTTTGTCGTCCAATGATAACGAACGCGTTTGCGCTAATGAAACATTGTTTCGCGAACAAAAACGCGAAATCCCGAAACATCGGGACGGACGTGGCGAGTTTCGGTGATCTCCGGCGGGCGAGGAATATACGGCGAGAAACGGATGTTCTCCCTATAAGAAGACGGAAAAAGAGAGAACGCGGAATAACGACGATATTTTATCTCTGCTTCTGTTTTCTTTTGCGGGTATAAAGAATACGACGATAACGAATGCGCGCCTTATGCCGCTAGAATCTTGCCGGAACGGACACTACGGGAAATAACGTATTCGGAATGGGATGGATTTTTCTCAGCGTGGGAGATTTTTCGGAGATCCAGTTTCAGTTTTTTTATCACCTATTTAATCAATAAGCTAAAAATTTTAATTTGTGACTGACGTATAACTCTTGAAGAATATTATTTATGCAGTTACATTGCACACATTTTGCCTTTTACGCTTCACGATTTTCTCATGAGAAGATATATATATATATATATATATATATATATATATATTTGACAAAAATATACCAGATCATCCAGAATATATTGTCAATGGAGAGTAGCTTTTTCCAATTATTTCTATAGATATATTAAGCTTTGAATCTCCCTTTGTTAAGATCCAGAGAGGGAAGAGTCCGGATGTCAATTATGCGACATCGCGTGCACGAATACGTCTTTCGTTAGCCGCGATAAATTTAACAATTATATACGTAATCGAGCTACGTCGAGTGGAATCAATGCAAAAAATTGGAGCTCCAAACTCGTCGCGTTTCCCGAAACAGGGACTTTCGGAGTTGCCGCGCCTCGCCTTCGCGAGACCGCGAAACCGGTCTCGCCGGCATGACAAAACGCCGGTAACCGCGAGCCAGTATATCAGCAGCATCTGGACCAGCGCTCGAATCGCTCCGTCTCTGGCTCTGTAGTCCGGTACAACGCGCTCGTCACCAGGACCACGCCCTCGGCGAAGAACCGACGCCGACGCCGACGCCGTCGTCCCTTCCTCCCCTCTCGAACGTTCGCTCCCGCCGCCCCCGCGACCTCTCTTTCTCCCTCTCTGGTGTTTCTCTCTCTCTCTATCCCTCTTTCTCCGCTGGGGACCCTCGCGTCTCACCCGCCGCCTCCTCGCCTGCCAGCCTGACGGCCCCCCAGGATCTCCTCGTCAGAGCGACTCGACTCGTCGTCGACGGTGACTCGCGCGTTGCCCCGTGCCAGTCTGCCACCGACCTCGCGATCGTCCACGTCGTCGTCGTCGTCGTCGCCACCCGTCGTCGCCGTCGCGTCGTGCCGTGCTTGGTGGTGGTGGTGGGTGAATGATTAGTGCGCGCAAAAGGGAGAGGGCGAGAGAGAGAGAGAGAGAGAGAGAGAGAGAGAAGGCCGGAGACCAAGCGCACAACAGTCGTTGACTCGCGGGGGGTGATCGTGGTGGGCCGGCGATCGATCGATCGATCACCTGAGTACCGGGATCGGTCGATCCGGGATAGAGAAGAGCGAGAAGCGTGCACGCGCGATCGTGTCACGTTGCGCCGTGTGAGGGTTGAGTCTTGATCCCGGGGGTTGTTGCTTGGATGACACTGGGGTGGTGGAGCACGCTGCTGATCGAAGAAGAGAGTCAGTGCACGGTGGTCCTAGAACGTCTGGTATCGCGGAAGGACTGCACGCGGAGGAGGACTCGCGATAGTTTGTCAAACTCGGAAGCAGCCGCGTCATATGGTACGTTACGATCACTTGGTATACGTATGCCGTGATAGATTGTTGTGTACCGTGTAGACGGATTTAGGGTTACACCGGGAGAGATCCGAGAGATGAGGCGGCGAGGGATCGAGCAAGTGTTTGAAGCGTTGTTTGGCCCGGTGTAAGGAGCCGGAGCGGTACTCGCATGACAACGACGAAATGTTGAACGTGACTGGTTGGAGCCCGTGGCTTTAAGCGGAGTCACGTTTCCGCGTTTAACTCTTGCGGAAAACATATGTTTCTTTCGTAAGCACTCCAGGTGCGTCCAGGCAAACGATAAAATCGAAAATAAACTGAAAACGGCGAATCGCGATTCTCACGTTTGAAAGAAAATCGGTTTTCTCAGTTTTGGAATTTGCCTCGAAGTGTCACATTGAAAATTCGAGTCATGCATTATTCCTAGTAGAATTCTATAGAGTGGAAGATTGGCAAGAGTTGTTTATTAAAAATGGACATTCTGAATAATGAAAAAAAAAAAAAAAAAAAAAAAACGAGAAAGCATGCAATATTTGCGTATAAAATGCAAGCGCGTTTATAGACATCAGAAATAAATTGGTGAATTAATTGCGACGACAAAATAAATATATTTGTACAAATACAAATGTATTTAAATTTTCCAAATGTACTATTAATTTTTTCACATTGTTAAAAAAATAATTGCAATGTGAAAATATTAATTTAAATTAATATTTTCAAAACAGTCAAAATCGGAGTCGACACTTATGTCTTTTCCCTTACAATTTTCCACTCCAGCATCTCTCTGTACGCTGCCGTTGAAAACGGAGAAGTCGAATCCCTGACGAGCTCGCAGCTCCAGTCGTAAATTTCGCTACGATATAATTTGTTACGCTCACGTTTTCCTCGCGTTGGCGGGTAGGAAATATAACTATACTACGTTTTCGCGTTGTTTTCGATGATGTAACACTGCGTGACGACGACGACGACGACGACGACGAGACGGCGGCTCGTAAGAGCGCGCCGAGACTCGGCATGACGCCGAGCGGAATTTCGACGTTCGTATATAAAGCACACGTTTTCGCCGCCAGGAAAACCGCCGCCTTAATTAAAATCCTCCAAATCCTCTAATTAAAATTGCCGCGCGATCACGGGAGGCGCGAGAGAGAGAGAGGCGACGTGACGGTAGAGCAATCTCGGCGTCATTCTCTTCGCAGTAACAAGTCTCGAAGTAGTAAAGGGATCGCGTGCAAAAATGGTCAGACACCGGACCGGGACGGGGTGCTGTAGGCTGTAGGCTGTCGTTAGTTAAACTTCGTTTCGTCACCCACAAATTGTGATTCAGTTAAAAAGTTAATTAATCGAATGCCGCCCGGTGTAGTTAATTCTTTCACGCTTGATAACACTGCGACTTAATTAATTAATTAATTAATTTTCATTGCGCGCTCCGGTTTTATTTTAGATTTTATAATTGTAACTGAGCCTGTTTGCGACACGATAAACAGAGAACAAAGATTAAGTAGGTAATTATTGTTAATTATATAAGCTTTTACCTGCCTGCGTTGCGTTATATCATCTTAGCCCGATTTTCTACGTTGGAAGATAGTTTATAAGAATTAACCTTGCAGTAACATGTTTTATCGCTTTCCAAAAAAAAAAAGAAAAAATCTTATTCTCGGCTTGTCGAAATTAAAATTTATTCGTTTATCTTCTTTTCGTATATATCTTCGCGGAGAATTATGCTCGTCGAAATTATAACGCTTCTGAACGCTGGCACGTGACGCGGAGATCTCTCACTCTGACGTTTATTGAGTCGGATATTTTGCCGGATGATCTCCATATGGTTCCTACAGCACATAATTTTTTGGGGGAATAATTGATCAGTGTTGCAAGAAAAATGAATTAATCCAGTGGATTATGTGTCTTGAATAAATTAACTTAAAAATTCAGACTCTTTTGTTGAGTCATTTTATATAAATTAATTTTTCTTTTAATTGGCATGACTCCCTCAATTCATTCTACTTACAAAAAGCATTCAGCGTAAAGACAGTTGATATTTATTAATATACTAACGATTGGTCGATCGATTGTAACGTATTCAATGCAAATCTTTGCGACACTGCGTCGTCATAATTTTCGTTTGAAAAAAATGCAGATATAAAAAAGCGACCAAAAAAAAAAGTTATTTTCAGAGTGCAATATTTTTTTCGCGATCGATACGCGTAGAAAAGTGCAGTATCGCGTTTCAGTTAAACGCCTTCGCCTTCGCGAGACGTCATCTTGCCTGAAATCTCGTTAAATTGGCATCAATCTCGAACGTTGACGTACGTAAAAGTGCAACGGCTTCGCTATCATAGTGACACGCGAATTGTCGCTGGGAAGAATATGCGCGCGTATACTGTGCACAAACGTCTCCACTTATATCGGATGCATCAGTGCGGCACGCGCGTTTCTTTTCGATCAATAAAATTTTTCAATAAATATGACGCTGACGTTTCATCAAGAAAAACTTGAAGGAGCATTTCACAAAGTGAAACTTATCAAGATTAAAAGTTTTCAAGTAATTGCAATACGGCAGTGTATAACTTGTCAGAAAGGGATTTACGTTTTAATGGGCTTTAATTAAACGTCGTTCTCGAAGTAAACCATTATTTTTGTTGACTTAATTTGATTTCTGACACTTCAGCCTCGTTAAAAAATTTACAGTTTGCATGCAGAAAGTACGCGGATCCCTCGCGCACACATCCTACGTCGCGTCTGATGTACATGATTTAAGTGCCATAAGTGCATATAGTTTGTGAAAATAACGACGAGTGGCCGAGGCATGTCGGAAAATTCGAAACGCTAGCGACTAATGGACCTCGCTGAGTCAGCAGTATTTCCTACTGGGGTAACACGCAAAATGCAGACTCGTCATATATCTAAAAGTTACTCTTGAATTCTATATTTCATCACAATAAATATTACATTACGTAAAATTTTGTACATATGCATACATGATAAGTTATAATATATAAGAAGAATACTGACAGAAATTATTTATGATCAAATTTGAATACATATATATAGTATTATGAAATGGGACCAATCGTAAATTGCACTCTTGAAATCGAAAGCATTTTATTTCTCGTAAAGATCAGCATCGAAAGCATTTAAATCGATGTACCTTAAAAATGAGCAATTTAAATATTCAGCAAGAGAAGAGATCTGAACAATGGATCTCGTGTGAGTGCTTGCGGCAGAGAAATGTGCGAGGGACGACGTCAAGTATCTCATCGATTGTCGATTTCGCCACAATTCTTTTGTCTCGTGTCCGCGCGTGAATAATCTCAAAATAAGACGCCTAGTCTGCGGAGAGAGAGAGAGAGAGAAGGAGATAATAAAGTTAAATAATTGATTTAGTTACCTGTCGCGTCAGCGAGGAATCGATAGTCGGTCTAAGTGCACACTAAATATAATTGTATAACGTTCGACAACTTTCACAGCGTTCGTTAGTAACAAGCAGGGCAATCAATCATCGTTAACGGCAGCTTGAATAATGTTAATTCTTATACCAACAAAGGATGGTCATGAAAAATCACGTAATTACGTAACAAATTATCCGTCGTCGATGAAAAAAAAAAAAAAAAAAAAAACGGTACATGATCAACGGCCTGAAATTTCTAAGGGAATCGAACGCCCGAAGGGTTTATCCCGGCGATAAATGAGTATATCTGGCAATTGGCGAGTATGTTTATCGGGGTCGGAAAAGGAATTCGCCATCGCGTAAATTTATCGTCTTATTTACTCGCATCAGCGGCTATGTTTGCCGGTGAGTATCGAATGCGAGAGCACCGATATATAGAAAGAAGTAGTCCGTATATATGGGCGAGAGTAGATCGAGTATAGGATGAGGTGTATATAATATATATACCGTATACCGTTCAATGTATCCCGCGATTTCTCGCGCAGGTAGGGGGACGGGTTCCCTCTGACAAGTGGGGTCTCGCGGGGGGGGGGGGGAGGGGGAAAACCATCGGGTTAAAAATGCCAGTTATTTTGCGCGCCTTTATTTATGCCTGCCTTATATCTCGCGGACACGAGATTTATCGCCGGCTTTCGTTCCGCGAGGAATATATACCGATATATGCTGAAGGCATACATATGTATACGCGGCTTAATTCCGCGACCATTCTTACATCTCTCCTCCCCTCCCCCCCTTCGACCAGCTCGTAGCCGCGCGCACGAATTATTTTCGGTCGGAATTCTGTGCGCGTCCGCGTTGATTCATGCCCGATTTAAATCATTAGGACCGAGGAATCTGTGGGATGCGCGAGCGCGTGTACGAGCAATTGTACGAGTTAAACCGAGATTCATGCACCGGTATATTGTCGCCGCTAATCCAAATCCGCGCGGTGTATCGGAGGTGACTGGGATTCTCTCTCCCGTCGTGATTTTTGTTCTCTCTCTTTCTCTCTCTCTCTGTGAGTTGTTACTGCAATTTTATAAATGTTTTCATGTCGCGTAGTAAATGTTTGTCTTATTTAATAATGGATAATATGAAAAACTGAATTTGATATAATATTACTTAAAACTATGACAGTAAATTATATATAATTAAGTGAGATTAAATTACTTAAACGGAATGGCATTAAATTACTTATATCGTGTTACGCGTATATCCGATTATGTCGTGCATGGAAATTTTCGAAATATAATTATCATTTGAAACATAATTTATTATGTAAAATACAGCCTAAGCAGATAAACTGGCGAGAAGAAAGAGGAACATTGCTAACAAGATTATTAAAAAATAAACTTGCACAATATCTATATTTTAAAGAATAAAGACGCGTTATATTTAAGAATCTTTTTAAAAACTTCTATTTTTTAAGATTTTTTTTTCAATTCCAAGAATAAATATATTACATAATATGTTACATAAATATATATTACATAAATATATTATATAAGTGGATTTATTGATCCAATATTCAACGTAATAATGAGTGTATTATACAGTCGGAAGACCATCATTATTAACTCTCATTAATTTCATAACGTTGCCGCACAATTATGCAACTGCATAAATCATCCGTCGGATCCAGGGTTTTAAAACTTATTCTCGCGATAACAAGAAACGCCGTCGATTTCTTTATATAGGTCAGTAAAAAGGGTGCGCTTGTTGGTGGAATTTGGCGTCGCAAATTCGCGATGGCGATTATGAAGTCATTATGATACGCGATCTACTTTATGAGACACGTAACCGTTAACATATGCTCGCGATTAGTCACGTAAAACAGTCGTCGTTACAACTCTGCATAATAACTTGGCGCGCAATTAACGTATACGACTTTGTATATTTTCTTTACATCTCAATTTGTAACATCGCGAGCTATTCTCCTTTGTCGCGAGTTTAAATACGAGGTAAGCGACGACGTGAGCGCGCGTCTCGTGGGAAACAAGGACGCACCTCGGATTACCGGCGTTAATTACGGATTAAAGATACGGCAGTGCAGCGGCTTACGAATTCCGCGATGACAATCGATTATGTACTCGCACGCGTTCCTACAAGCATATAAATTCGACGACTATTCAGCGACGAGACGGGCATTAAGAGCGGCCAACCTGAGAAGGGACTGTAATTCTCCGGCATAAGCGCGTTTACGCAGTTATTATTATGTCCCGTGATAAATCGCCAGGGTATGCGTGGTATGCATCTCGTGTGGGTCTCCTGCGCGGCAATCCGTTTTGTTAATTAGCGCGTGAAAACGATTCGACAGAATTTACGAGGCGTTTGCGGCGAGAGGCGTATATACTCGCGTTCTTGCGACGAGCGCGCGCGCGCGACGCTTCCTTTTCGTCCCGATCGCGTTTCAAAGAACGGATACTATAACGTCAGTCACGTCCTTTGATTTCCGTGACGGTGACAATCAAGGTATAATTAAAGTCGGGATTGCATCTCTATCGTATTCCGCCGTAACGAGCACTTTGGAGACGTTCTAGAAGCGCGGCATCTGAAAAATCTCACAAAAATATAACCTTCGAAATATTCACGTTTGCACAAGGTGTTATTTTTAATTTTTTATTTTTTTTTAAATAAAAGAAAGAGGAAAGGAAGACAATCGTATTCAGCGAATGAACTCACTTGGTGTTAGAGACGACTGTAAGGTAAATGTACACAATGCCTGCATATACCTATATCTTGACACTTCTATCTCTCTCTCTCTCTCTCTCTCTCTCTCTCTCTCTCTCTCTCTCTCTCTCTCTCTCTCTCTCTCTCTCTCTCTCTCTCTCTCTCTCTCTCTCTCTCTCTCTCATAGCGAATTAAAATTAAAGATAAAAATATTTTTCTTGTATTTTAAAACTTTAGTTATAATATCCAAACGTTTATTTCTATAAGTTGATATTTTTTTGTGGAATAAAAAATACTTAATTTCTTGGTGTAATAGACGTAACTTATTTTGTCGAGTCTCTTGACATTCGCACTAAGAAAATAAGGAATTATTGGTAAGATTTATTAAATCGTTTTGAATTTTAAAGACAACTGGCAAGTAACTTTTTAATTGAAATAAAGTATGAGGAATAAGATAAAGAAAGGAATAAAATAAAAAATAAAAAGTGCGTCCAGACATTGATACATTTGCAGTTTAAAAAATATTTTGTTTATTAAAAATTTATTGTAAAGACACTAACATTTAATTTATTAACTTTTATTATTTAATAATAGTATGAAGTTTACTTTACACGTTAATTGGATTAAGAAATATACCTTTTACAATTACTTTTTATGATATATTTATGTTATATTTATAGTGCTCTTTTTTTCAACCGTCCGCGGAGATTGGTACATTTGCCTCAATTTCACGTGGAAACAGAAATCGCGATTGTTGCTATCGAGTCGAGTGCGCTCATCGACTTTCATACGGGAGCTGCGTCTTTCGGGGAAGATGTATTTAAAAACATGTGCATGGAAAGAGTCGACTTCGATCTTTGGGGCTAGCTAGCGCATGCTGAAGCTTCGAGCGCTCTTAAACTCAAGACCACTTCAAATCCACAGTTCCTCTTATTGAAATATAACAGTCGCTTAGGAATTCAATATCGACCGGGGTGAGGGGGGGAGTCACTAACCGGATATGCTGCGTATAAATTTGCTTCTAATAAATAATTTAAAGCGGTATATATGAAATCAAACAAGAACGACGTGCTGTATGACACATGGATTTGAGCTAGTAAACGCGGAGAGTTGTCGACCGGTCTCCCTAGTGGATTAGCCTGTTACATGGCCCGACTGTCGTCTGTGTATTTAACTGCTGTAACTAGCCGCGCCGTCAAAATTCAGCGCTTTACCAACAAATCCACCAGATAATTCTGTCTTAAATCTGTCAGCGTGTCGCTCATTTTACTGAAAATTTGCCGCAGAATACAAGTCTATATTAATTTTCTGCTGGATCAGCTTTTTACTGAGCCGAGCTATATTATAAACCTCGCGGGGAAACATATATTTCGTTTTTCTTTTTTACGCTGAAGTGAACTTGTTAAAAAATATCGAAATCAATCGTATGTATGTGCGCGTGATCGATAGAAATGGTATTTTTTCGCTTTGACTCTTCGATTATGGCGCAAAATGAGAACAAATAAATGATTTCCATCTCCGTGCGTCGACTTGACGAGGAGCCAAACATCTGGGTTTTGTTTGCTGCACTCCATATTGATTTTGGAATCACACTGCAGTACAGTGATATCGGGACGTCACGAGGAAACTCAAACCGAGAAGTGTATTTTAAGAATTTCTCGCTCTCAGAAGTGTGCGATTATCGAAATCATTTTAAGATAACTTTGTTCGCACGTTCAATTATTATCACGTTAATGTCTTCACATACAGACACGCGTCTATCCTTTCAACAAAATTAAATTTTGAACGCTATAACGAACGTAGCCATGTAATATCCGATTGAAATTTTACAAATCAAACATCTTACTCGAGTTTTTTTAAGAATTCTTACACGGTATTTTTCAGCGATATTTCAGGACATAGCTCGCCTGCAAAAATAACAAAGTGAATCGTTACGAAAGTGCTAAGCTAAATTGCCGCGATCGTTACGGTTTCGCTTTGTGGAATAGAATTGATAACATTGGCGCCGCCGCGTTCTAACAGGTTTGCGCCGACGGAATAACGATAACAACCTCATCGGTACAAGAATTCAGAGGCCGACGGTATGGTCAATAACCGACCTTCGGAAGTGGCAAGGGCTGTCTCTCGTTGACTGCTTACAAAACATTTAAAAATATCCGCCACGAACGCAGATGCCCACGCGGAACCTTGAAGAACTTTCCTCACGAAGCTATATATGAAGTTCTTTCCATTACCTACGAATTTTCAACGGGAGCACGAAATTATTTCGAACGTATCGCCCTGTTTACCGTAATATATTTTTAAAATGCCTCCTCTCATACTCGTGCCCCCGCATAAAATTTCCATCCTCGGGATTCTAATTTAGTCAGGTGTATATTTTTAGATTTCCCCGTATACACAAAGAATTATGTTTTCATAATATCTAATGTTAGAAACAAAATAGAAAACATTACACGATTGCCAGAATAAAGAAATAATAAGAGAGAAAGACTAATAAATATAGATGCAAAAATAATTGTATACTTCTGATTACACAAAAAAACTATCACAAATGTTAAAAAAATATTCGTATTTTGCTATCTTAAAGTTAAAGAGATAAGCTGTGTATTTTATCCAGAATCTGAAGAATCTATTCTCGTAGGATCTAAGTAGAGTAAAGGCAACTATCGTATCTCGCTTCTCATCAGTTTGCGCGAAAACAACATGAACAAGGAAGTAGAACTCGCCGAAAACGCCGATACGCTCACGCTTGATGCTTTCATAATAAGCCGTAAATTATGGCAGCTGCAAAATTATGACGAGAGTTAATCGAGAGGACGCTCTTTTTCTCGGAAGCGATAAACAAGCATGGTAGCCACGAAAGTTTTGCCCGGGCACGTCCGCGAATGTAAACAGAAGTGAAACGCAAATGGAGGAGCAATTATAATTCCGAGCGCCAAGCAAAACCACGAAGTTTCATTTGGATTTACAAAAGAAGCGCCGCTTCGAACGAGAGAAGGTCTCACGGAATGTGCCCGCAAAAATGAGTCGGAAAAACCGGCAGATTTATCGGAATTTTTTACACGCGCATTTTATATTCGGATTAAAAATTGTATTTTTTCCAGATAAAATAAAAATCTTCCTCAAAGTTGAAATTAGAATTAATGTATAACATGTATATTTTGTGAAATCCCATCAGCACGGTAGTCATTAAAAAGTTAAAGTATATGAAAAATTTGTTATGCCATGCCATCCCATATTTTCTCGAAGTTTTTTCCGGAATGAAGTAATACACGCGATGACGCAGTATGAATAATTCATTGGCCCGAGACATTAAATCACAAGATCGTCGAATTAAATTTAATTAACGCGCGCATACAATTAACGCATACCGTAACGATAACGGTAAATTACGAGACATCAATGCGCGGATACGGATAAACGGATATAAGAAATTAATCTTCAAACGGAGTTGCGTAACTCCGACAGCGCAGTTGCGAAAGTCGATGGCGATTCGTGCGGCTGTCGTTGCGGGGGAGAAGCGTCCCCGACAGTGTTTTGCGATTATTTTTGCACCGCCGTCTCCCCGACCAACCGTCAGGCGATAAAATAAAGTTGGAGGTTTTTAAAGAGAAGAGCGGTAGCGGCAAGAACAATATATATCAGCGAGGGGGATATAAAAGGGAAAAGACGACGGCTTTTCTCCCTCTTTCTCTCTCGCCCTTTTTCTTTTCTTCTCTCTTGATCTCTTTTCTTCGCCGAGATGACGGCTTGTATACTAGGTGCTAGGTACTTTTGGGCCTGAATTTATGGCCTGCCACCCGTAAATGCGGAGCAAATGCGATTGAGTACGTTCACTCAGCTATCTCGGGCTCGTATTAACGCGAACATGAGTTTCAATATACGAGATTCTTCGCGCACCGATGGTGAATTACGGAGCAAAAATCAGTAATTGCGTTAACGTTATTAATAATTACAGTTAATGCGTAGTCAATTTCTGATTATAACTCGATTGAACATATTGTCAGCTTTTTCCGCTCGATCGAGCTCCCACGCACAAGCAATTCCGCGTCTGCTTATAATTATTAATTAATTCAGCTATGGCGTTCGAAATTCGGGATATAGAGAAATAGCTTTCTAATTTTGGTCGATTAAGCAAATCAGTCGGACGTTTCATTGCAATATACCGTAACTATTAATTGCAGCTATAAATTACGCATGGTGATTTTGATCAATATACAATTTGTACGTAACAAAAATTAAATAGTTTTCTTTTTAACACAAGTTATCGAACATTTCCGGATTGCAAAATTAATACCAGGATCGGATAGTACAGAAATTTCGCGCAAATGTAAAACTTTTATTCTTACGAATTATATTTCGCGCGAATCGTATTCGGCAAAAAGCGTTATTGTACATTGGAGTTCAGTTCCGGCCGATTAAGCAGCCGTTGTTTAATTGTGCTGCAATTAGGCGCTGGTCGATATACGCTCCTCTGCGGTGCATTTTATTGCGTTTAATTCGGTAGAAAGAGAACTGTGAAAGGGAATTCGCGATATACGGACGAGATATAGCGTTGAAATATGCACACTGTATTAGGACGAAGATCCATTATCGGGGCTCGAAGTGGACGCGACAATGACGGATTAAGCAAGTACCGTCAACGTAATTTGATAATCGCACGCCGAGGGAATGGTACACGCGGAGATTAGTATCCATCTACATAGATAATTAAAAATCAGCAGCGCCGCTCATCTCGTGACGCGAAAAAAATCTCTGCCCCAGTTCGCGCTTATTTAAATATTTCTATAAGAAACCCGTATTGTTCCCAACTTGGTTCCCAACTTCTTCAGTTTCTTGTGATCGGGAAACTGGGCGACAGGGACTGGTGCCAAGTGTACAATAAATAATACTTCTGCGAAAGTTATACCTGAAGGATACCGCTATCTTTATGAGATATGGACTCTCTCTCTCTCTCTTTTGAAACATACATAAGTTCTACACAAAACTGCATTTTTCTATTTATATTATTGATCTAATTGAGATAAGAGAGTACGGAAATCGTACGTACGTCGGCGAGACGGTCCCGCTGACGTTCTCACTCTTTGAAAGATTAAAATACTTTGAGCGATTTGCATGAAAGATTTATTGCGCAGGCTTCGCAAGAAACTTCGTCTCCGCAAATTGTCTCCTTAGAAGCTACGCGTGTGCTCCGAGTCCGAGTAATTCGAGCTATTCTACGCTAATAGAAAATGAATAAGAGAAACTTAACGCGAGAGAGAGAGAGAGAGAGAGAGAGAGAGAGAGAGAGAGAGAGAAATAGTTTCCGCGCGTTGTATAATACTAATTGCATGCGAGAATTCGCGAGATAGTTTTTCCAAAAATTTCACGTACCGGAGATTGTTTCGCAAACTCGAAATAATAAGAATTAATTTTTGGGGAACATCTCTAGAGAAATTTTTACTTGCATCGAGCTTTTAGGCTTATTTTTTATGTTAAAAGAGTAAAATACAAGTCTATACAATACAGACATTACGATATGTTCGTAAAAGAAATAAATTTGGTGCATTCGATGCAAAGTTAAAAAAGTATCTCTATACGACTTAAATTTATTAATCGAAGCTCTATTAACGCTCAATCCGAAAAGTTATGTCAGTAGAGTAACTTACGGTACTTCTAATGGCATTATTTCTCGGATTTTCTTGCATGCAAATGCGAGTAAAAGGACGTCGTTGCTAATGGAAAGTAGAGAGACGTAGACGAGGCTTGAAAACTGAATGAAAATCTCGATGAAAATGCGATGAGAGAAGAAGGCGATAGGCGATGAAATAACATCTTTGTCTAATATACATTCCGCGGCTAGAATACGAACGTGCTTTTTGAGAGCAAACTTGTCACAAGTGTCATAATATAAATTGAATATGACTGCAAACAGTTTCAGAAAAAACGTCGCAGTTTTACTTATAAGAAACAATTGAATACACCTGAGTTAAATGTGCCAAATGCTTACGCAACAATTTCCAAGTAATTTCGAAGTTTCCATATTAAAAGCATAATATTGCCTGTTGTGACTTTCCACTGTTCAGTTTTAGTCCGACTTCGCGCAACTTCGTCGTTAGGTCAAAACTGAGCAGGCGCACTTAAACTCATTGACGTCGCTTTTAATCACAGAAAATAATAATTGTAGAGAACCTTTTAAAATTTTGCCTGAAATTACAATTCTCAAGTTTTTTCAAACGCTTTATACGCGTTAGCGAGAAAATATTGTATATATATTCCCTTACGATTTATCGTTATTTAGTTAACAGTTTCCGAACTTGAGAGAGAGAGAGAGAGAGAGAGAGAGAGAGAGAGAGAGAGAGAGAGAGAGAGAGAGAGAGAGAGAGAGAATCAGATCGAAACTAAACGGCAGATCGGCACTTAACGCCGCTTTTGGTCATTAGGAACGATACCGAGGGCACGCGTGTAAGGGGTTATTAACTTATTACGTCGTCCCGATAAATATAGGCGTCGAGGAAACGTAAGAAAACGCGACGCGAGATCCTCTGCGTCACGTTGCCAGCTGGCCCAACCCCCCCCCCCCCCCAAACCGGCCGTCTCTATTCTCTGCCACGTCGCGTGCAACGATAGTCATAGTCGATCAGTAGGCGAGACGTTGCTTGTTTTAGATCCTCGCTGTTGCTTGTCTGTGAAATTTAGCGGAAACCCGCAATCGCAACCGGAGAAAAGACGGAAATCTTCTGGAAAATGATTACGAATAACAAGCCCGTTCATCGGCCTAGGCACCCGGAAGACGTGTAAATTATATCTTTGAGAGCGTCTTTAATAAGTCCTGTCACCGACATGCCATCTTCCGGAAATATGTTTTCTCGAGAAATACGAGAATCGCTTTCTCAGGTCGACGTAACGGCGGTTGATGCAACAACGAGCGTCGTGCATTACGCTCAGTTTGTTCCGAGGCGTGATGGATCGCAGGGAGGACGATGATAATCCTTCGGGGGATAGTGAGCATGTATGACACAAACAGCGTCGACTGGCGCTTAACGTTGGGTAACTCTTGGGTATACGAGCCGTTCGCGCGAATGCAAATATTGAAGGAGGATTAATATTCGACATCTTTTCCAACGTGTGATCCCCTCTGTAAAAGAAGGAGAAAAAAATATATGCATATGTAATAAATTATCTATTAAATTCCATAAAATCATAAAAATGTTTTATTTTATTACGTTATAAAAAAGTTTGTAATGGTAGAATGCATGTTGACAATAAGAATTAGTATTTTTTTTTGGTAGAATTGTCAGAATTTACTCATGAAATATGAAAAAAATTACTACTAATATTATTTTTCTTATTTTAAAGTGTTCAAAATAGAGCCACTTTTAATTTCAAAATGTTTTTAAATTCTGTGTTGTCTTAAAGTTATCTACTCAATTATAAGAACTAGAAATCAATATAGTTCCTCTTTCCTCCCTTCCCTTTTTCTCTCTTTTTCTCTTTTTCTTAAGAAAGTAATATTGTCATATGACTAAAGACGGTACTTGAACGTTTCAAAAGCTCGAAACCATGATCTGACATAAAATAAATAAATACGATAGAAACGATTTATCAAAATCAAATTATTTTCTCCTGCGCGTAGTTTATGCAACTCGTAGAAATAACGTTATTTTTAACATTTTATAAAACATATCCTATTTGTATCTTCATTAATTTTGTCTCTTTCTTCTTTGATTTTGCAGAGCATGTCATCGATACGAACGCAGTCGACCGGCGGCGGTGTTCTTGGTTTGAGCAGCGTCGGTTCCGATCGTACGGGGGCGGCCTCGACCGCCGCCGGTTCCCACTCGCATTCCCACTCGCACAGGAAGCATCATCATCACCATAGAAGCAGAAGCGCGCCCCGAGCACCGGAGAAACCGCCCAGAAAGCGTCAGCTACATCCCGGACAGAGTCTCGCCTCTATTCCCAGTCAGATTAAGTTGTCTATGCTGAACAGCGGCCTCATCTCCTTCGGTGAGACGACTCGATCCCCCGTTTCTTCTTAATGAATTACTCCAGCCTGACTGCCTGGTCTCGCCCAGATTAATCCCAGATAATACTAACGATTAAAAGACGTCTTAGAGACGAGTATCTAATAAGAGACGATTTTCCTGATCGCTCTTTCTTTTTTTCCCTCGCGTTACAATTTACGTGCAACTTGAGTGCGCGCTACGCGAACGAGTGACGAGCAACAAAATTTGCTCACGGGATGAGCTGCAGCCGAGTTAGAAAATAAACGACGCAATTCCAGTTGCAGCGTTACCTCTTTTACCCTCGACGAAAAATGAAAACCTAAATCCGATTTGCGATATCGAATGATACTAAACGTAATGAATTATTGACACAGTCGAGACACGGTATTGATTACCGTGTACTTTATATATTTTTCATATCGACATGTTAGATTTGTATTTACTCTGTCAGCCGTGATCGTCGTGAGCACGGTAAAGCTGCAAAACAAAATTCATATTTCATCGCAATCAAAGCGAAATGTATTATTTTTGTAAATACACTACTGTAGAGACACCATTGTGCGCGCTGAAATTCCGCGCGTCTCCGCATCAGTATATTGTAAATCGTAAATGCACTCTCCAACGAGTCGAAATAAATTTTATGCATTCAGGCCACGGAATCTGAAGGCACACCACTCAACGACTGCGCAATCGACACTAAAGAACATCACGCGCATAATTCGATGAAGCTGAACGCTCTCTCTGTCGAGGCCTTTCGAAGCGTATTAGAGGCTTTTATCGTCGAGCTGATTGCTTTTTCGTCACCGTATCACTTTATAAAACTTTTCCTTCCGACGCTACGCAACTGGGATTGAAAAAGAAAGCTCGATTTCTTCTCTCTCACATTTCTGATTGATTTCCGGTCACGGCGATGGACGATCAAAGCGCGTGTAGCTTGAGACGTGCGATTTTTTTTTTAATTTTCAAGTTTTAATTACCTTTCTCTTTCTGTTTCTCTAAGTACTTCTTTAGTACAAGCTGAGAAAATCGAAGTCTTCTACGGCATTATGTTCGCGTAGTCTTTCGACTGTGAACGCTCGAGACTCTTGAGAAAAGCCTCATTATAGTGTTCAAAATATTCTCGAAGCTCTCAGATCTCTTCGAGATCGCGCTAAGACTTAAAGGGTGATTTTCGAGAGGTTGAAAAAGCATTCTGAAAATTTCCGCAAGTCTGGGAAGTTGTAATACATTTTGCGACACGCCTGATGAGATCACCCGTAAATATATAAGCTCGCACTTCCGTCCCGGAACGCTCGAGGATGCAGAAGTGCTCGAGAATATTTTCGACAAGAACGAGATTACGATGTAATATTAGGGTAAATTTCCTTTTACGTCGCATTAACATTTTACTGGATTTTAGAGCGCTCTTCGATATATTCACGATGGAAATAACGTGCTATCGATTTGAACGACGAATCTAATACCGTTGTTAGCAAGTCAATACGTAAACATCGGTAATTCTAACGCTCTCGGCTCTCGCATGCCGCCTCTTGATCTATATCCCTAATGAAAGCCTAAGGTATCGATAGTCTCGAATTCCGTAGTGAATATGGAACGCAGTTACCGAGCAGTGAAGCTTTGCACGCCGAGCACCATCGGTGCACACACACACACACACATTGTGCAAAAATTTTCATACAATATGAAACCCCACAGTTATTGAATAATATTAAAAAGAAGATAATATATATGTAATAACGCGCGGTACAGCGTTGGAGAATTTTCGAAATAATATGACGGACTAATTTATCAAAGGCAGGCCGTTGTACATACATGTATTCGACAGTGTAAATATTCGCGACGTAATTTCAGTTAATGCATTTTGTTTCGTGAATTATATGTTATCTCTTAAATAAATTCGCGGCGATTGCTCGTGATGCATAGAGAGGTAGCCTACCCACATGAAAATATTATAGGTATATGTACGTACGTTATATTTCAGTATATAATGTCTTTAAAGAGAGAATCACTACGTCGCGAATTTCGTCCGTAATAAGATCGAGGAGCTGTTTATCCTCAGGTGTGATTACACAAAAATCACACAAATGACGTTATATATGGCATGATACCTGCCATCGTCACGCAAGAAACCTGCAATTAACGCGAGCATTCACTTGCGTTAATTAACTTGATATAGCGTTTTCGACCGAACTCGTGACACTGTTGCGAAAAATAAAGCCACTGGCTAGATTTCTAGTGGCGAATCATTTATTTTTTCACTTTTATCGCGAGAAAGGCTTACGCGTATTTTTTTTCTCAATGGATAAACATTTCCCTTTGTCGATGCACGTTGAATAGCGTTGTCATTTTATTCGACGGCATATATCCGAGTGGACAATGTAGCCGAGACACGTTAATCATTGCTTGAGACAATGACACTGCCCGTTATACATTCTCCATTGTACCTCGCGCGCGTGCGTTTTTCTTCCCCTTTTTTCTGCCTTTGCACGCAGGTTGTCCCGGTAAAAGATGATCTTCTTAATGAAACTAGTTCGGGCGCGGTGAAACGCGGAATAAAAAAAGAGTCTTATAAATAGCGTGTCGAAAACGCGTATCGAATGGCCAATCTTATCGCTCGAAATGGCTAATCTCGCGTGACGTGAAATGCCGATGCGTTTTCTATACAGTTTTTAAGAAGATTGTCAGAGAAACGAAATAAATCTCTCGTATCGGCTTTATTTTCAGAGATATGAAAACGCCCTTGAGCATTATAAATGGCCTCATGCATTTTTACAGCCTTATAATGAAAACTTTTCTCGAGGGGGCGAGTGAAAATGTTGAAACCGTACGACACGTGTGCGACATTCTATTATATATCGTAAGCAGGGGGACAGATATTTCTGATTAGATCGGGCGTTTCGTTCGCCGTATAAGACAGCGCGTTAATCCACCGCGGCTTAAATTGATCGGTAGATTTATATCACGGAAAGAACGGTTTTGCTGAAGTATCTAAAAATTCAACTATAGGTATACAGATCTGAAAATAATTTTGTTGCACCATCAAAATAATTATAGTAGGTCGCTGAGGTATGACGACAATGCTGTAAACAATTTTGACATTTTAGTAATCATCAATTTGAGTATTCTATATATTTGTTTTAATGGTACAACAAAATTATTTTCAGATCTGTATACCTTATAGTTGAATTTTTAGATACTTCAGCAAAACCGTTCTTTCCGTGCAGTAATTTAATCTTTATTAATTGCGATTTCAGTTATGAATATTTACATCGCCATTACAATCCTTCGCCTCTGATAAATTAGCGTTGTATATTGTACGCCAGTTTTGTGCAACTGATATGATTTGTAATTCTTCATCGTATTTTACCAGCGCTGCAAACGATGAAAAATTACGGCTATTAATTTGTATACTTTTCAAATTTATCCGAAATACTTTCCAAATAACAAAAGCCAGCTATTACGCAACGCTAACGATATTAAAACAAAAGTGAATTATTTAATACGGTTCCGTTTGTCGGGATTAGCTCGCTGGGCCCGAAACGTTTGGCTTTGATTCACGAAATTTATTCGGGAGGAAAGAAACGGGGATACCGCGAGCAGCGCGGGGCATCGGGTATTTTTAAACCGACGCATATATGAGACACACTAGCTGCATTAACGTTTCGGTCCACGCCGTCGCGCTGACGGAGCTGTTGTCACACAAGGCGAACAAAGTTAGTTGATCTTGACACAAATGCAGGCGACCCACTGCCACGAGCGTTGCTCCTTACGCCGCGTCGTCGTTGTCGTAACTGTCAGTGGCGGACCCATCTCTTTCGCAAACAAAAATAAAGCAGCAGCGCTTTTCCCTGCTGATTCATCCGACCTACGTCCGTGAACCGGATACGGAGTGCAGGCGTGAAGACTGCCACATTGCACGACGACGACGACGACGTTGGAATTTATCGGAGTACTCGACCTCTCTTAGTTGTTATGAACGTTTACATGCACGTACTTCGCGAGCGAAATATCCTTCCTGACGAAATTCTTTTCCCGCTAAAATGCTCTCCACATGGAGATATATTAAGGGAAAATTGAATAAATTGTTTGGCAAGAGATTGAAAAAACTTGAGCCAGCAAAAAATACACGTCGGACATTCCGGCACGGAAAAGATTGGTAAACAATTTTTTTTACAAAATATAATATATAGAGACGATATATAATTAACGGTTCAAAAAATTAACGTTTTAGTTATCGATAAGTTAATAAAAATAATTGATCATTTATTGGATTATATATGGGGGTATTAAAGAAATGATTTATCGGCAAACGATTTCGGGATACTGATACGGTCAATGAGAATAAATTGAATCTAACGCGATTACGGGTATCGAGTGCGGTATCGGTCGCACATAATCAAGCAGAGACGCGTATTATACGGTCAAACGACTAGCTAACGCAAAGCAAGCGATGCGTGCGGCACGTGCAATAAATGAAACCAGAATTTTGTTTGCATATTCACTTAAGCGGGAGTTTATCCGAATGAATATTCGGTCCACATCCGAAGCCTATTAATTCATGTTTTTTCCCCCAACGAAGTACCCCAAAAACAAGCCCACAGGGATATCCACCTGTGAGTGACAAAAGGGGGAAAACGTGCGTAACAAACAATTATATGCATTTTGCTGGAATGGCAATCCTCGAAATGTGAAAAACGCGGAAGCGTAAAATGTGTCTCGCTAACTCAATATACCTTGCTGTATTATTTTCTCAAAATTTTGAACAGTAATTCACAAATTCAAACAACATTTTAAACTCTCTTCGATTGCTTTTGCTATAGAATAAGTGATAATAGTGATATAACTCAATCATCGTTTATACTATCTAGATATTGATTTAATGTACAATTTTGTTATTACATTATTTTATATTATACACACATTGCACCAAATTTTTTTATTATAATTTTCTTTCTTCTGAGATTTATATTCAATATTGAGCAAAGTATATATATCTATAATAAACTGGCTTTTGGAACATCTTTCCTTTTATGAAATTTATGAAAAGTTGATCTTTACGTCGAAAATAATCGGTTCCGATTTCACGCGATGTACAAAATGCGCGCAACCAACGCGTTCACTGCTCTGTATGACTAATCGATTCTTTTTGCAAATTAGTAATTTTAACAGACTGATGATTGGATATCCATTCAATCGATAGCGGTGAGCGCGCGTCAAACGAGCCGATCGGCGAAAATAACTTAAAGGAATCCCGTATACGGAGGGCATGCGGTATCTTCAGATTTTGCGGAATATATTTAGGATGTCGAGATAAGACGATAATATTTCGCCCGTGTACGCGGCCTCAAGAGCGCAGTTTATAAATAAACTGCAGCCGGTTAAGGTTGCAATGTTCCTGCTGATGATTATACCGCACAATTTTGCAAGCACAAATATCACGCGTCTAATTGTATTGGCATAATATCTAAAATGTTATATTTTTTTGTCAAAGAATAGAATAAAATTAAATTTTATACCGAGGATTTTTGTACCGCTTTACTTAGCGTTTTCCAAAATAAAAAAAAAATTACAACCCACTGCGCCATTCGACGGCTCGTATATGATCCGAGATGCATTCGAGACGCGTTGCTCGTTTTCCCTCTGCAGTTGCAAGTGGCCGTTAAATACCGCAAGCGCGTTTATATTTACCTTCGTGGCGTCCTCACGCCTTTATTCGTGCCACCTGTTATCCCGCGATCCGTCGCGCGCGGCGGATTCGAGCCCCGAGAAAGAGTCGCGTTCCCGACGTTCCCGACGCGCTTGCAACGCGGAATTTCCGCGAGGAAGTAACACCAGTGCGCACTCGGTGTCGATCGGTGCGCCCAATGCTAAATGCGAACTTGTCGCGACGCCAAGTAGAGCCAATTGCTGCATAATACCCGGGAATCCTGTGGGCCAGGATCTTCGGGTCGGTCGTTACCGGTATAATAGCGACACGTTCTCGCCGATTGTCACGACGACGAAAATCGAAGTGGAAGGCTTATTTGCATTTGGTACAAATGCGATAAGCACCGTTCTATTCGCTATACCATTGCAGTCTCGAGCAAATCTCCGCAGTATATATACCATTCATAAAAGCTCGGCAGCGTTATGAATAGGCTTTGAATAATCAATATTTCAATATGTAATTAATCTCTCTCGCGCGTTTATGTGCATAAATGTTACCAAATACTGTTTCATATTTCGATATTGCTTTACACGTCGTTGTTATGAATTTTAATAACTTTTAACTCGTTGTGAAAACAAGCTGTAAATAAAGAAATAAGGTTTCTTTTTTCCTTTTGTGCGCGCCAAGTTTATTAGCGTTAACATGCAATACACGTCATTCTTGCGGATTATCGAGCCTTCGTGGCTGGCAGTAAAATTGCAAAATTCAATTCTCGCAGTCGTGCGATCTGCCAGTTCCGCGTACACATACGTATGAGAATCTTTCTGTCGGTAATCGATATTCTCGGTATTCTCCCTTCGACGAACAAAGCCACGCGTCGTATATGTAAGTCCGAAACACGTCGCGCCATACGTGTAATATCGAACGCAGGAAGTTGATAGTCGAGTTGTGCGTTCGATGATAAGATATAGACCGTACGTTAGAGTTGTCTCTCATCGAGCTCACGGAAGCCGAGGCAGCTCTATGTTTATTGTCGCATCTACGTCCCGCAGTTTGGTTCATTGTACTTGCCACAGACTTTAGCAAATGCGATTGCATAGCGCGGTTATATCGCGCGCGTGTACAGACGTTCAATAACCCGCGTTCAATGCAACGAATTTCAATAATTGCAGCGCAACTTTCGCGTAGATTATCGCCTAAACAGTTATTTCTATTTCAAATAGCGTAGTAGCTCATCGTACATACCGCAATATTTTTTAAATAATTTAAAGTCGGGCGATATAATAATTGTGCCAATAATAGAAAACTATTTTATTACATTAAACACAGAAAAATATAAAATGTTGTTGCATAATTAAAAGTACATCAAGAATATAAAATAAAAAGTATTTAGTTCACTACGTGGACAAGAGAACAGGAAAAACAACAAAAGAGCAATCAACCTGTGACTATCACTTGTGACTATCAATGAGATTTATCGACATAGAGTGTAACAAAAATATCGCATCGCGATCGGCACGTCTGCCAATAATTAAATGAATCGATACGAATCGCGCAGCGATCGTAACACGCATGCATATCCGCCCGCGTGAAACTTCGATCGAAAATTCTGCCTCGCACTGTCATCGCCCTCGCCCGTTCGTCGCCCGCTGATAATAAAGCCGCTGATTGGGAAATCAAATTAAATCGCGCCCGAGCGCGATTCGATCATTTAATTCAGCCTGAAGGCGCCGTGGGCCCGTGCCCGTGCGAATTTCACGCGAACGAATTTATCGCGTGTGACTTCGTGCGTTTTCATTTACAAGCGCGCACTGACCCGCCCAATTGGTCGAATAATAACTGCCAGTTATATTAGACATTTTAGAGAGACTTTGTGGAAATAATTTTTTACAATCCGGTTTCTATCATACAAATAAATAAAAAATATATATATATTCGATACGATAAAGAACATCACTACACTGAGAAAAAAATGTTCTTATACATTTTAGTAAATATTAGTTTGCATACAGCTGTGACTCCATTTATTAAAATAAAGAAAATTTTCCTTTTTATTAGTATATTTTTTTCTCAGTGAACACACATATACTAATAAAAAGAAAAATTTTATTTATTTTAGTAAATGGAGTCACAGTTGTATGCAAACTGCAAACTAATATTTACTAAAATCCAGAACATTTTTTTCTTATAATAGTGTACGGTGTTTTAAATGTTACTAATGTTAGCGATTTCACGAACGTATAATTATACAACCAAGTAAGTGGAATTTTAATGATTTGTAAAATTGTTTTTTATATTGTTACTTGTTAGATACCTGCAATAGTTTGACTTAAAAATGTTTTGTCATAAAGAACAATTCACAATATACTTCGCACAGGATCGCCTTGACGTTACAGTTCCATTAACGAGTATTTCTTAATCCCACGATAAAAGTGAAACAGCTGTTGTCTCTTCGTGAGTCACCTCTGGTGCATATCCACAATGCTTCCGGAACTGCTTGCAATCGCCGACAGGAAACCTTTGCTTTAGGACCAGCAACAATGGGTCAATTAAAAAACTCCTTTTCAAGTCAAAGGCAAGTGCTTTGCCTTTCCGCGCGAAAACCGCGGTTCTAAAGCCGACTTTAATCCCCCTTTTCCACGTCTACCTTCTCATTCCAAGTCTATCTGCAATCTCGTCTTTTTCACTTTTCATCTCTCTCTCTCTCTCTCTCTCTCTCTCTCTCTCTCTCTCTCTCTCTCTCTCTCTTAATGCGGATATCTCTCTTGAATATTGCTTGGATACATCGAGCTCTCTACGAGATAGAATTGAAGACGCTTTCTTCTCCATTGTAAAGTACGCCTTAACTTTTCACGAGCCGCTCGTAACTTCGTAGTTTTTGCTGCGAAAATGCTCGTAATCCGCAATGGCCCAATATCCCAGAGTCTCATTTTGATACATCAATTTATATAATTTCCGTGTGTTAAATTTTGCGCGTGTCTGGCTTTGACCATGTTGATCATCATACAATTGGAAAAGCATATGGTTCTTTGAAGCAGATTCCCAACTGATTTTGTTTAATTCCGCAGCGCGCATGTGTGTGTTCCCGTTCGTTTTCTGTGCATATTTACTACGTTTTTGAGTTTAAATAAAAACCCAGACAGCACACAATATCCTATGGATGTCCATGTTATGTCCAGAATGCCTATGGACGTTATATGAATATTTATATAGGATATTGGTGCTATCGGGGAATACTTATTAAAAAACAGAGAGTTTGATAAAATCGTAAAATCGGAAAATATTGAGAATAATTTCTGAGGAGTTATATCAAAAGTTAAAATATGTTAGAAAAAGTGAAAGAAAGAGAGAGAAAGATAGAGACTTAAAAATGGGATAGTAATTACCACAAATGTAAATATTTATATAAAAACTTGGACTGTATCTTTATATAGCTCAAATAATTTTAAACAAATTCTTAATTATTTAATACCGTACGTAAAAATATTTGGTCAAATATTTTTATGGCTTCCTTAATTTTATAGATTAGTTATCGCATTTGAGGTACGAAGCAGTATTGGAAAAGAACAAATAACGATTGAAATAATTCGATATGATCGATTGCCACCTTTGAAAATATCGGTGTTCACAGATTTTTTGTTAAGTCCAGATTTGTTGAACTCCGCGATCACTTCAATTTTATTATTCGATCTCAATTTTCAAGCTTGTTTCGATAAGATCTTTGCGGATTCTGCAGAGATATTCGCTTATTGTCTCATACGAAGCACGTAATCATATCTCCTAGGAATATATCGAGCCCCTTTGTGACTATATACATATCTTGATGTATATCCTTAACCGATCGCCGTTGCTCGAGTTGCGCGAAAAAATGTTTGCGATTCGAAAATTTTGCGAGGAAAATTTATATGTATTCAACATCTTAATTAAAATAAATCATTGAGGGCAAAGACAACGTTCACAAATGTGAGCTACTAAATATCGAAAAGTATGAAGTTCATTGATTAACTTACAGTACAAAACTCATTTCAAGCTTCTCTTTTGCAACGATCAATCTTTCAATGAAATTTAAAAGCGATATTTTTTCTCATAACGCTAGAAGCGTCTGTCGAGTTTTTAACACAGTACACGCCAGTAGGAAGTGCCATTAATCTTCACCTTACCAAAAGCATGCAGTGTTATGTTCAAAATAGACCGTGTGCATGTATTTCAGCGCGATATGCTGAAAGCCTTGATTGCGTAAAGGTTAATCTTGGATTACTGCCTACATGTAGCGTCTATCCCGACGCAGAAATCATTATTATTATTGACATTATAGCTATCTACTGTATTCCACGCGTACCATGTGCACGGCATTTAAATAAAGCACGAACGTCACGAGTTTTGGTAATTAAGAAATAGATATCGATCGTGCAAAATTTACATTGTTATTTCAATTTTTCTCTCTTAACTTTTCTACTATATAACGTGAGATAATTTAAATTAAAATGAAAAAATATCTATCAGGCGAGTTCCGCGTTGTTTTGCGATTCACGGTTCTTAATTACTTCTCCTGCCGTCACAAGTTCCGTCGTCGTTACGTTTTCTTTTTGACCGTCAGTTATTTTCCGGCGCGTGTATACCTTCGCGATCGTATCCTTTTACGCCGTAGTCCCGCAGGATAAAAAGGGACATTAGAACTTTAAGTTACCCAGAGTGCATTAAAAGACCCCCGCGAGAGGAAAGGGATGTTTTTATCTATCTCTCTCTGTCTCTCTGTCTCTCTCTGTCTCTCTGTCTCTCTCTCTCTCTCTTTTTCTCTCTCTCTCTCTCCTGAGGTTTTCCTACTTGAGGGGAATTATCGCAGAAATTGGCGAAGATTCAAGCGGCAATGTACGTAAATGCTCTTCGGCTCGACGAAAGCAGATTATTGCGCGAAAAAACGGGGGGCAGAGGTAACTCAGAAACACGTGTAATCCATGCAAATCTCTGGGCGAAACATGAAGAAAAATCGCCGCGACACACCCCGTGCCTCTCAAATTGCGCGCTGGAAATAATATAACTTTGTATCCGGATTTACGACGATTTATGCAAAGAGACCGAGGCGCTCATAATTGGCAGAAGTTGACGAATTTTAACACGAACTTTTCCTCCGAGTTTTTTTTTCGGCGACATTATTTCCGAGCGCGTGTCTCTTCGTAAAGCCTTCGATCTTTGCAAGCTATTCCTGGATGGTTTTACGCGAGGGTTGTTGTCTTGCCCGCAGACCGGTCAATAAAATAGCAAAGTCTTTAGAAATCACGACTGTGTGCCGGTGGTATTTCTTTTTTTACTTTAGCAAAAATTCATGGAAGTGGAGTAGAGTTATAGACGGACAGAGACTGATGACCGCGCGGCGTGTTTACTGTAGGAGTAAACTCACTTTGATTACGACATTAGGACATAAATTTTATTGCGGACATAAAAATGTTCCACGGATAATATCTCCCAAGTGTCCTACGTACCTTCATCGACAAATGGGAATTATTATGACAGCGCGCAGCAAAATTAAATGTGAAAGTTGTATAAATCTAATTTAAATTATACGCGACGGAACGTATGCAGAATTATTATCACGATGCATAACGTTGACGATCAAATTTAATCTCGAATGAAATAAGAATATTTTACGTTGCTATAAGGATTATAAACTTCGCCGACCGAAAGGTTCAGCCCTAAATGTCAGCCCTACACAAGCTCGACACCGTGCAGCGGTCATGCGACGTGACCGGCGATTCTTATTGGATTAAAAATAGATTGCGATTGATTTCAAGTGGCGTGAGTTTTGCAACGGAGAGCGAGCGAGCTGTACTCCGTCCGCTGTCAGATTAGAGAGGTGCCTGACCCTACGACGGAACGTACTACTTCCCCACGAGGCGTCTAACCTTCCATCCGCAAAGCGGTTTCTCATCATTTAGTCGTACTCCCACGTCAGTCCGCGCTGCGAGTTCGAATTCTCAAGATGGCACAAACTCGGCTATATCACTAAGTTCTATCGAGTTGGTTCTCCTTGATTCAGACCTTTACGTGTCTCTCCGTTTAAAGTTTCCGGTATAATCCGTTGACGTTAATTCGTTTAAGTATTACGTCTAGATTTTTCTCTCGCAGGATAGATATATATATATATATATATATATTTCTTCAATACCTTCGTTAAACAATTTTCCATTTACGCACGCATATTGATTTTGCATTATCACGTTCTATTATTACGTGGAGTGATAATGAACATGTTAATGCCAGATATTTATATTTTATAACAGATGTTTGTTTGTAGTAAATTAATGAGCGCGACAAAACGAAAAGTGGACGAGAAACGGGCGGGTAAATATATGTGGACAAAAAAGAGAAAAAGAGGAACAGGACAGAGGATGACGGGAGTCGTCAGCATTGTGGTTCCTGTGAGATATAAATATGGCAGTTGCCCACGTGAAAATTCAAATCTTCTCCGTTCCTCTGTCAGCCCGTCACATATCAGAGGCGATCGTCCCAGCCTTTATTCACGAGCACTCCCTCGGGCCATTGAGTCTCGTTCTTATTATTCTCATCCCTTTTTCCGAAACGACACACGCTAGCTGGCGAGAGCTCTTCGCGTGAAATACAAAGGGTATCGCGGAAACTGAAATTTATAATTGAAAGTATTTTTATCCCACCTCTGTTATCGATTGCGATAACTCTTAATTTGTACAACAAACGCAATACACACGTGACACGTGGATATTAAATGAATACTCTTGATTTAAGGTAGAATGAGATGAAATAACAAGGGATTTAAACTCATTGTTATATCGTCAAGACTAATTCTCAGGCAACGCGATAAAATAAAACTAAGAATTAATGCCGTAAATCAGTGATTTACGGCAAGATCTTTCAAAATCGATAAGCTATCGTGCAACCTCGCCCGGAGGTTGGGCGACCCTGACGCAGGGTCTCGAGAACTATTTCTGGCCCACTGATATACGTCCGATTCTGTACATTAGCCGCCGGCGTACGTGGTAACAATCTCGCAAGCAAAGCCCATTGTTTTGCCACAAAATTTCCGCAGCGATGCAGATTCAAGCGTAAAAAGCGTACCGTGGACATTGAGAGCGCAACAGTGCATTTGCGCTCCACAAACCGCTGTAAACTTGTATGTATGTACCGCTGTATCGCCGACACGTAAACAAAGTTAAAGAGATAGGTATCTGGATTCGCGTGCGACGGTAATTGAAAAAAAAAAGCTAACACTCCCGCGCAATTTCCTGGGCTTTGTTATTTAATAAGATAGGAACTTCGCATCTCGCACAATCAATTGCTAAGAGGACGGTAACGAAAAATCCTATATCAAGTTAATTAAATAATTACTCTCAAATATACTCGACGTAAATTCCTGTTTATACATTTATGCTAATAGGAGGTATACATGCATCTGATGAATTTTATTTTCCAGGAAAAATCTTACTTTTATACCGGTCTGCTGAATTAAACATTAAACGACAACTTTCTTTACTCTCGTTACAAGGCCTGCCGCGTGGCGTATACTCAAAAAATGTGTTTCATGAATATCAAAAGAATCGATCAAAAGGCTGAAATGCATGCAGCTTCAGAGAACTTGTCTAACACGGAATATATATCGTAAAAAAAGAAAAGCCGTTTGTATCAAATTTATTAACAGAGATTACGACTTCCCATGTGTGTTAAAATAAATTTTAAAGTCAAATAAATCAAGATTGTGAAACGATTCTATGTTATATGCATCTACTGCGTACTTCTGCGTTGCATATTCAGTTACATATCACCTTCAGCGATGTTTCGATACTCTAATATAAGCGTTACATAAGCAATCAGTTATAATAAACAGCCACGATTTGATTCGGGATCGATTAAATCGATAATCAATCAAATATCACAAATTGCAGGTAACAATATTCCCTCATCGTGAATCACATTGCCTAGATATTATTAAATCATCCAAAGTTCGTTTCTTTGTAAGAAACTCTAATTGCTACTCGCATCGCGCGCGCGTATCCACATGATGTACTCGCAACCGAGAGAGAGAGAGAGAGAGAGGGAGAGAGGGAGAGAGAGAGAGAGAGAGAGAGAGAGAGAGAAACAGCTATTGGTATTCGGTTTCCGATAGTAATTTATTACGGGCACAAAAAAAACGGATAATCTGGCGGGATCGAAGATCGAAGGGCCTCCGCCTGATAGACGTCGCAATTACCTCTCATTTTCGTGCAATCGAGAAGGAGAGCCTGGAGAGGCGGAGTGCCGAGAGATCGACTTTAGGTAAGCACGTTGATTGGCCGATAATTGTGTTTCCCTTGTCACTGGAACTTGCGTGGCCACCGTGTATCGATATCGCCCGTCTGGATGCGAAATCGATCAATTATTTTTGCGACAACACGATCTTCTTGCGGCCGCTGTTTTTCAAGCATTTCTGGTAATTGCGGTCGAAGTGAATCAACACACGGATGTTTCGCCTCGTCTGTGATTACGCGAGACAAACTGGGGGTGGGGGCGGGGGTGAGGGGAGCGGGATTTCCGTAAACATTCTCGCGATTTACGCAGCTGCAAGGTAACGTTGCGAATCTGCCTGCATTTGATGGAGGCAAAATCCGACGTATTCCTCGGAATTAACAACGAAATCTGACTTTCATTAACAAACGCAATTAATTAATGAGCGCGCGGTCTTTTGATATTTCCATTGAAAGAAAAATATCCGCGAAATCTCCGTGAATGACTGTTGAACTAACGATGGAATAAACAATAACGAATAACGAATAATTAAATAATAAACGCGCGGGACTCTCGGAAAATAAAGCTCGCTGTCAAAAGGTCGTAAAATTCCGCGAAATAAATGTTAAATGCTCCGGCTAAATAAATCCCATCTCGAGAGATACGTTTTGCGGAAGATAAGAACGCATGAATTTCGGCGAATGAATCGCGATTAAGCTCTATCATCGTCGAACTGGAGCGCGTCAGATGAAAGGGGGGGGAGCGACGAGTCCCGAGATTATTGCGTTGAAGAGCGCCGGAGCGTCCGGAGAAACTGCGGTAATCCGCGAATACGGCCGATGAGCATCTCCGGATTACGCAAATTTATTCGTCTCGAATGAATTCGGTTAACGCGCTTCACTATTCCGGCGACAAAGGGGTTATACGACAACGCATGTAACCTTTCGATATAATGTATGTACGCCATAAAAGCGCAATTGCGGCAACATTTAATTCCTACTTGCTTGTATATAGCGCGCTGTCGTTCTCCGAGTTCTTCTGCGAATGGCGAAACTTCCGTGTCGAGCAATCGGAAACTCGATCATGATGGATGGGATTTCAAATTTCGTAACAATAATTCGAATCTCGACGATATAATTGGCCTGATTGTTATATAAATAATACGTGCACTCTGGTTGAGAGTGGCGATTAGCCATTTAGCGCAATCGACCAACAATCGCTCGCGTGGAATACATCGTGTACTAACCAATTTGTTACTTGCCCGTTAATTTATGACATTCAAACTGCATATTGGGGGAAAAAGTGTCGCTCTTAAGTGGAATGGCAATAATTTCATAACTATATACGTAACAATTATACAACGCTTAATGTTACGTAAATGCGATTGTTGGGCGCAGTTAGGAAAGTAAAGTATCTCCAAATAGGGTCTTAGTGCGTTTCTCGCGCCCGATCCTTTCGCGATGCTTAACCAACTTTTTAATTGCTCGCGGGATAACACGGCGTAATACGACGGGAATGCTCGCGATATATTAGCGTGCTTTCTTTCGCGTAACCGAGCGCGGTCGATGTTATCTACACAAATAATAACGAGGGTGCTATTTTTCGTGCCTTCTCTCTCTCTCTCTCTCTCTCTCTCTCTCTCTCTCTCTCTCTCTCTCTCGACACGCGAGTATTTCGCGGAATAATTCGAGGCGGCCACTTAGGTCTCAAAGTCTGGCGCGTCGCCAAACGGTGCGCGCAATAACAGCGATCTGCACGGGAGTGCTCGGATGCGTCGATTTAGGCCAGGTACTTTGTCTTCGAATCTCTCGCGGCCCCAGGTTCGCGCGCGATTCGATATCCCGCGACGCGTCGGGCTTTCTTCGCGTTTCTCGTGGTGCGCGACGCGCACGAGGAAAAGGAAGGATATCGATCGGCCTGCACGTTAATACGCAGTCGACACAACGGTCGGCAAATAAAATTACGCGCGTATACGTGCGTGTAAATGCACACGACCGTCGCTGACCCATTTGCAACTCAAACTCTCCGGTTTCCGTCGCATATATGAAACGTAATCTCGATACCGCACCGAATTATGCAAACAGGCGGTGACGGCAGTTAGCGCCTTTTCGCTATCTCAGAAACACGTGCCGACCAGCGGAGCGTGCGAGATACGGATTAAGGCGGAGCAGCGATCACGCTGCTAATAACGATGTTGCGCGACGTAACGGCGAGCGAATCGATTATTCCGATAGCGCGCTGCGTGTTTTTAATTGAATTTGCATTTCCGCTTTGTTTATCTCAGGCTTCGTTGTCAGGCCTTTGTTTCACGCGAAGTAAAACCTATCAATCGCAGTTTCGCTGTTGACGAAGAAGAAACTGCGTATGATAATTTTAACTCTAATAATGTTAATTATATTTTTATGCAAGTAAATATCGAGGACATTATGATAAACAACTGTAATTCTTGAGCTTGATATTTAAAATTGACGGGTTCTTGGAATTCAACTCGTTGCCAGAATGCGAAGTATTAGGGAGGGAGCCTCATATGACCGGTTAAAAAAAATCGAAAAAATTTTTATTGCATAAATCATTAGTATAATATCTCTAGAATATGTTCCCAAAGTTCTAGAGCGAAATTCGAACTTGAAATAGGCGATTTTATATTTGAGCGTTACGCAAGTAAAGCGCGCGCTCCGAGAACTTGAAACTGTAAACGCGTTTTCTCAAAACCATGTTTTTCAAATTGATCTGCAAGATTACTCATAAACTATTCGACCAATCGACTTGCTTTTTGGCATGCATGTATTATAGATAACTAAATACCATTGTATGTAAACCTACTTGTTTAGTCATTTTATTAAATTAAATAACTTTTATTGCATAATTAAAGCCAAAATTTTTCCGCAAAAATTGAATTTTTTTTCTAAGTGTCCTGTTATTTTTTTAATTTTGCATTTTTTACTGAACAAATAGGTTTACCGACAATGGTAACTTATAATAAAAGTAAAAAAAATTTGTATTTTTGATTCAGTGATTAATTGCCAGGCGCAATGCTGCACACCAATTGTGAAATCCGGCGCCGCGGCCTTTGAGAATAGGCTTTGTTGCTACTTATAAATAAAGAATTTTGTAATGAAAAAATATTTTTCTACATCTACAAATGTTGCTAAAATCATTACCCAAGTTTCAATAAGTTTCATTTTAAAGTCTTTTTAAAAAAAATTCCAGAAAATTGCCTTGTTTTCAGCGTTTTACATGAAACTCCCTCCTTAACAACTATGCGCTCTTGTAAGTGCCATGATTTCCACCGGATAATATGTAGCACGAAGTTTCCTCGAATGTGCTTCGTAAACTTTTTGTTACTGTAAAAAAGCTCAGCAACCGCGGTGACGGTTTTGCCTGGGAAAACGTGTCACCAGCAAGAAGAATAAATTACTGCACGCGCGGCAAAAGTACTGCGTATACTTTCTTCCGCGCGACAGCAGACGCTGAAATATGGTTGGCGTCAATGTCGGAAATTGTTTTCAACCGCTGTTTCAACCGCGAACCGCTGCTCTCACTGGCAGCGAAGCGAGACGCGTCTGCTTTTACGACGATCGGTGGCGACGGATCTCGCAGACTGCGATCATCGGAAATCGCTAAAAGAAGATAAGAATACGCGCTAATTATGATAAAATCGAGTAAGAAAATCGCGTCATCGTGGAAACAACAGTTGAAGATGATTTGGATCGCGTTTTCGGAGATGATATCGAAGATGCTGTATCACCTTATTATACGCTTAGAAATGTCGACTGCGAAGGCAGAGGATAGAGTGACACTGATAACTTCTGCTGTCTTCGCTCATTGCGATCTCGATGAGGCAAATGTGACGAACGACATTCGCCTTGACATTCGAGCGCGAATGCTAAGTTATAATATTACGCATAACAGACGCGCGAAAAAACCTGTAAATGATAGTACTTCTCTTTATGTACGTAATAATACGACGCGTTGTCTTCGTGGGAAACGGCTTTCATCTCCCTTTCGGTTTTGCGAATTCCCAAGGATAAGTATATGACCGTGTACTTCGCCGTCGCTGATCGATCGGCAACGAAACTTGGAAAAGTGTCGCTTCAACGAATTCACCGACCCTCCCTGTGAATCGCCCACCCCTCTTTCGCCTCTTCCTCCGCCATATCCTCCTTCAAATCGATCCATCTCCTGTTGACCTCCTCTTCTTGACGAAATCTCCCGCCTGACTTCAGCGGCTACTTGTCGCCGTTTATTTCTGCGCCGCCATCAGAAATTTATTGAATAAGTGGGAAGTAAGAGGGAAAGAAACAGAGGGAAAATCATTCCTTTGGCGTCGAAATTAACTTTAATATTGCTGGAGGATTAGGATTTATGAACGCCTAAGCTTTGGTCGTTTATAATTGAAGAGCCTAAGCTAAAATCGGAAACGTACGCTATTCACGGAAAGAAAAGAGCAGCTTAACCCTTTGCAGAACATGTGTAATTTTGCTGCTTTCGTCGAACATAAGTGGGTCTTTTAGGCCAGTTAAGATTTTCAAGCTGTAATGGTGCGATAAAAAATCTGAAAAAATTCAAGTATACTTTCAAAGGCTTTAAGAATCTATTTATACCGTTATGTATGCCTGATTCTTGTTTAGGTTTTTTTTTTATGAGTCCGTAAAATCTCCGTAAAATTCGAAATGGAAATATCGAGTGGGTCTTGAAAGCCCCACTTGTTCTGCGAATAGTTAATTTCCTTTGTCCGTCAACATTAGAAGAAATTGACTCGTGAACATGTTAAATAATTTAGAATTTATTTGATGATATACAGAGATAACATTGTTTTGAAGTTCTAGTAATCAGTTAGGACTTGTTTTCTGAAAAAAAAAGTACATTAACTTTCATACGACTGGACTAATAGCGTCGCAGATCAAATATTCAATCATGTGCGACCGAATCTTTAAATTAAATCTTTGCCATATATATTCCATTGTAAAATCAACTTTTATGCTCTATATTTGAATCGTATTCATCCGATGTCTGATGGGAATTAAGACTGCAATAAAAATTACGTTAAAAGAGAAAATTGTTTCTGCCTTATGTAAGCATGCTCATGTTGCAATCACGATAAATACGAAGACGCAACTTCAGCATCTCATTTTTCACACTCGAACCGTGATTTCGAGCGTCGAAGTTCCATCCCAAACGAGATCTCGAACGGCTGATCAAATTTTCAACGTTGCGAACACCCTCGGTACCGTGGAAAGTTAGCGTAGAAGGTTCGACCTTTCGAACTTTCCCGTAATTTCGCGACTTAATACTCGATGCGCGGTGTCGGAGAGATGCCGGATGATCAAATGGCGAGAGAGTCGCGCGATCTCCTTTACAGGCGGAAATTCGATTGGGTGCTCGTCCGGGAAAATTGCAAAGTTCCAGAAAAACTTTGGAGAATGCGCTATTCGCCCCCGTCCTGCCTTTTCCCCATCCTCTCCAATTCTACGAATATCTCTTAGCACCCAACCTCTTTTTTTTTCTCTCTTCTCGCCCCGTCTACTTCCCGGAGTGGGAGAAAAACATCCTTTCGGCGGAAGTATAGGTCTTAGCTAAAGGATTCCGCTTTAGTACATTTCACGGATACGAAGCTTCTTCCTGTCGTTTTTCCCTTCGTCAGGCGATCGCTTTCTCTGGTCTTATGCAAGCTTTAAAGCTCTTATATAATGAAAGAACGATTGATTAACCGCCGAGTGCTCTCCTATATCACGACAGCGTAGATGTTAAAAGGCGGATCGCAGCGCTTTTACTCGCTTCTTACTTTAATCATTTTTGTCTTGCCCTCAAAAAGTTTGCTATTCAAAAAGGACTTTTAATCTGGGAACGGTTATCTCATTTCTTTTGCATAAACGGTCAGCTGGGATAATTTTTACATCCCAAAAGTCTTTGTTACATATTGCATATTTTTCATTTTTCGATAATTTATTTATAGTATTTAATGTTTGTATATACATACATTTATTCAATATTTTCTGAAAAAAAAAAATGAGAAAAACAAAAAAAAATTCATTAAACAAAAGATGTTAAAATTACTGTGAGCTTCATTACATGAGCTTCATTTTTTCAACACTAGTAGAACGTAAAAATTATCTCAAGGGGATGACCGTTTTCGAATTAAAAAACATACATTCGTAATAGCTCAAATATTACAATAATTTTTCGATGTAAGAAAATACAATCAATTTTAATTGCCCTAAAAAATAAACATACGTTAATTCATCCTTTTAATAAATTTACCATTTACGTAATTGAAACAGTTTTATATCTTGCATTTCTTTTTTAATCATAATGATCGTGCAAAATATACCGCGAATGAAGTAACTAGTAACGTGTTAATTACTTGCAAAGTATAGAAGTAATATCTTAACCAGAGTGTGCTAAATTAATTAACATATGATACGATTATATCTGGATGATTGATAGTGAATTCCGAGTAACGCCACGCGATACTGTTGCCTCTTCATTCTGCTTGCTCATCTTATCCGTGCTATATGCGCTCAAACCGTTTGCGAGTAAAACCACCATACGATTTCTCGATCGATGGCGTATTTTTCTCTCTCTTTCCTCTTTCTCTCTCTCGTGGATTGAAAACACTCGATTTTATTTTCCGCCCTTTCTTTCCTATTCCCATCGTGCGAATTCGCGCGCGAAGTTACTTCGATATTTCTCGAAATGCCAAATGTATGCAATACACCCGCGAAATTGGCGAAAGGACGACCCGATCTGTATGCAAAGATGCGGAATAATTGCATCCCGCGTCGCCTACTAACATCTCACATTTTCCTTCGTGCAATCCTTTCATAAATCGTGCCGCGGGTGCAGAAAAATGCATCGCGCAACTTCAATTTATTCTGTATTCAAGTTGTCTCTACAGTATTGATGTTGATATTATGCAACGCCATTGTGCGCGCGGATCCGCTTTCCTGCATAGTTTGTGCATTATCGGTAGCCGTTATACGTACGGCGCGCGGCGGCGGCAAAAAGGAAACTATGAATGCACACGTCGTTTCATCTCGCTATACGACGATAACGTATAGCGGAATGCATACGGACGAGCGCATATGCGAGCGCGATCCCCCTATGGGGATCAAATTCGGTCACAACTTTAACTCACGAGCATTGAATTAATTGCTAGTGTACCGCGTCCTTTTCCCGGGCGGTTAATTGCACCGGGTCGCACGTGCGGTAAACTCGTTTCGCGCTGGTAAATTTTAACTCCCCGACGCAGCTCGTTAGAAACTATATCTTCTTCTTGTGCAGGGGGATATAATTATCTTTCATCGCGGAGATTATCGCGTTAATAGATATTAATTTAACTCTTTAAAATCGCGGCCCACACCGGCTCGCTCGGCCCATCGTTTTCCCACGGCACTTGAACGATTTGAGCGATTTGAACGACAAGGACAAGCCGAATCCCACCGCCCTGATTTTTATAGAACTCCGATATTTTCTGAAATTGATGTGATTTTTAATTTTGTTTCTCATTGCAAAACATATCAATTTTCATGAAAGCTTCAAATGCATTCCGACTATAGTTAGAAGATTAATACTTTGCGTCAACCCATCGCTTATTATTCATTCTGACTTTAACATGAAAAAAATGTTACTTATATTCATGATTCATACTTGGTTGATTCTCTGTCATCCATCTTATTATAAATAGCAGCTTCCTTTGCTTATTGTGATGTATAAATAAAAAAAATGTGTTAACGCATACAAATATTTGCGATTATTCTAGCTTATCATATATTTTTATAACAAACTAGACATCACAGACGCGCGCGCTATTTACTTTTAATATTTTACTGTTACATTATAACCACACAACTGTCAAAATATGCCCTGACAGTCGCTCATGAAGTAAGCGTAACAAGAGAACCAATCGGCATCGCGGAAAAACGACAACAATACTTCGATAGATTCGAGTATGAATGACATGCCTTTTTTAAGGTAGGCGTCTCGCTACGTGCTAGTCATGTGACTGTTTGTAGGTTTTTACGTTCAGAAATATATTTCAGGCAATTTTTGCTAAGGGAAAAATAATTTTATGAATTATGGTGTAAAATTTCATACGTGACAAAGTATGTTACTTTTTCCAAATTATGTGATTTTTTTCATTTGACCCCGATTTGATCGGCTGATCATGCGAGTCGTCGAGAAAGGTTATCATCTCCTTTTCGATTGAATTTTGACACGTACTGAGAAAGGGTTTCAAAACGCATGACAGGGGTGTCAATCACTATCCACGTCGGCTAAGAAAGACGAGCCCCATAACCTGCAACTACAGTGATTAGCCAGCGGCGTTGCCAAGTCTTCCCAACCTCACCTCGACCAAAAAATGTCTGCTCGACTACCGCGTTTTCACTAAAATAAACTAAAAAATTAGCAGCGAAATCTCCGGTAAACTAATATATTTTATGGTTGCATTGGATTCTTCGAAATCTAATGTACAAAAAGCAATGTTTTTTCTCACTTCATCTAATCGAAAAATGCGAAAATATGTGATTGAAACCGTGATAGAGCCTTCTTTTTCTGGCCGTCTGTATGAAGTAATGAAAAATTTGTGATTTTCGAGATCGATTTTCTAGAGTAAATAGTCGGTAAGGAGCCACAGAAAAAATCGACTGCAAAGCTGATCATATAATTTGATATAAAATCCGAAATCGAAAACTTTATCTAATACATGCCCTGACGAGACGACTACCTTAAAAGAGGAGAGGAGAATGACAGGAGAATAATATAGGAATCCGTAGGATTATACGAAGAATACATATATAGAGGTAAAGAATCGTATTTCCATTATTATAAATTTAGAGAGAATAGGATTTAAAGTTTTTTTTATCATTTCTATGAAAATTTCCAATACGACTTTTTTTTTAAACGTTGTATTTTATAATGGATATATAAGACCCTTTATTATTATATAATTTAAGCTCCTGGTATATTAAAAAAAAGTAAATTAACTTCGTTTTGACAAAAACTGATGGAGATAAGACTTTTTTACCTCTAAGGTACAGATTTATGTAATTAATATACGCTCTAGTTCTTCTACTTTGCGTTGCTACGAACAGCGAGGAATCTTTGAACGTCTCGAATCGAATCGTCTTCACTATCGCGGGTGGAATCTGACTGGATATCCAGAAGATACACCCTATAAAGAAAGATATGGAAACCCCTGAGCTTCGGCGAGCAGTAAAATTTGAATATATTCGACATCCACCGTGGATCCTCGAACTTCACCGATACATCTTGAATGCGGGACGATATTCAAAGAATGGAGCTGTTTATATTACACGGGTCGTGTATCGGGTATCAAAGTAACGAAAAGACCGTACACTTCGAACGATCGCCATGAGTGTGTTCGAATTCCTAGGAGCGTGATCCCCCTCGCGAAGTCCGCAAAGAGACGGATACACAATTGTTTGACACGTACATACGCCGGAAGCTTCAGAAACGATTGGAAATTGGAGAGCGACGTAACACCACTGCGCGCGCTCGAGGACTCTCTTCGGAATTACCTGGATCTCGATATCCACTCCGCGTTACGTGTTACGTATGCACGTTTGATGGCGACGATCGCAGGTACACGCGGGATGATGATACCGTTTGCAGAGCCCGCATAATAAGCTTTGTCAACTGCGACGTAATCACTGCCGAGTTGACTCCCCGAACAGACGTCAGCGAACAATCGCGAAAGCAGCATTAATTCACGGTCGTTTCGTATATAGATGGAGCGTCGAGGATGGATCGTTTTGCTTCGGTAAAATTATCTGCCGTTTCGTGTAAAATACTGATGCGAGAGCGCGCGAAAAACTGTGAGTAACGCATAAACGTTTTAGTAAAAAGTTAAAGCCTTTTTATCTAAGAATCAATTGATGATACTTTTAAAAAAATTTGCGTATATTATTATTTTACTTATTTAGAACTTAATTATATATTACATTTACTGCACTATATTAATTAACTGTCAAGATTTTCTTCAATTAAATTGGATGTTTAAAGGATAAAAGTGGCAAAATTTCTAATCTAACGTCTTGAAAGAAGTCGGCTTTTAGATAAATAATAAAATCTAGAGATGAAGAATAAACTCACAGGTGAAAAGAGCGATGACGAATATCTTGGAAACGAGCGTAAACGCGCTTGTCTGACGAAGTATTCGATGGTTTTGCAAGGGAAAACGTTACACGACTGGAACATCACTCGATTCGACATGTTAAAACACACGTGCTCGACGAGAGGTTGCTTTCGATTGCAAACAAGCGTACGGACGGTTGGCCTGAATTAGGAGTGAGTGCTTTATTACGCAGATTTTCGGTAAACATCCCGGTGGCCGCGTGTCAATCATCATTTATTCGATGATGGACGATCCGATCGCTGGTACTGGCTATTGATTTGTCGCTACCGTTTTGGCAAAGATTTATTAGCGCCACTGAAACCGTTTAGCTATTTCGCGCGAGTGTATACGGGTGGAGCAAAATTTGGGGATACGAATCCAAATTGCAGCTTAATTTCGGCAAAATTACCGCACGCGTTCGCAACATTCGCCGTTAATATTCTCGAATCAATTTAAGCTCGCGATCGATACCGAAAAGTATTCGGGAAATTGCAGCATTAAACTGTAACGCGTTCGCCTAGATCCTATGGAAAATCACGGACGGTTCTTCAGCTCGATTCGGGTATAAAAGCAAAATTAATTTAACGAAGCATATCCCATTTCGTTCGTAAGTTCGTGCAAACTTTCTTCGAGAGGCTTTATTTGCCCCCGCGATAACGTACTTTACTCGTGATACGGGCGGAAAAGGGTTAAGGGTTACCAGCGTCAGGTTGGCAATTTTTCTTTACGAGAAACTTGGGTGAAATTCGATCGACAGGGAGCTTAGAGCGAAATAAATTCGATCGTCACACGGGGCAGAAATGGGTGAGACTCTTCGCCCGAAAGTCTCTACCGGCAATCAGTGCTTCGGGAAATATATACATCGGCACCTTGGAACATTTCCGAGTAGATCGAGCACGCGTTTTCCTGTTCCTACTAAATGTAGGACATCGATTTTGGTCATTCCCCGGGAAACTGCGAGAGTCCCATCGAGGAATAACTTTGCTGCCCGAGGGACGGCTTATACGCCAAATCGCCCATCGCGAAATTTCCCCATCGATGAAGCCAGAAATATTTTATATGGTTGTACCTAAATATCGGGAATAACGTTTAATTCCACGTATTAATTGGACGGAAATATTTTATATCTGGTTGTATCTAAATATCGGAATAACGTTTAATTCCAAATATATTAATTGGACGGTTAACGCAGCTGTTGTACTTACGAGTTTTCATTCAAGAGCGTGTGTCCTATATCTATACGTACCCTACATTTGAATAAAATATTCAGGCAAGTCCGGCTCTCCGATTGCTGTTGCAGGAAGCTCGGAAATAATTCAGAGTCATCGAACGGTTCCTTATCAAATGAACTCTGCAAAGACGATCATACGCAAAGCGAGACTTATATTCGCGCATATAGTTTTCGCCGTCATGTGCCTTCTATTGGATCTCGCTCTAAATCCTCGATTTGGATCACAGAGAGACGAGAGATGTAGCAAAAGCCAGCTACACTTTATCGGAAATGCTCGGCGTGGAAATTTATAATGCACGACTATGCTGGAGTTACTTTCGCCGTCCTACGTGCGCCAGTAAATTTATCGCGCGGTTTCCTTTCCCATACATATCGCGTGTACAGCCGCATCGCTACGTTCCAGGAGTTTAAGCGGGGAGACGACGATTTAAGGAACAAACGTGCCCTATGGCGCATTGGGCTTGAACGAGCTTGAGAATTTAAGGCCGTGTTATATATCGCGATTAAAGATGACCGCTCCTGCAGGAGTCCTCCATAGCAAAGAGAGAAGTGTTAAATCAAGACTTATATTCTTGTATATAAGCAAGAATCAATATAATCTTCTTATAAGAAATTCAACTTTTTATTTCAAATTTTTTCTCGATTAAATTATATAAATATCTTCATTCAAACAAGTTTTCTTCGCGTTTAACGCAATCTATATATCTCATTCCAAGATTATAAATTTTTGCTTATATACAAGAATAATAATTCTTGATTTAACACTTCTTTTTTTTCGTGTGTCGAAATACCGAGAACCTGGATGTGCTCAAAGTTAACGATTAATCTTGTCGGTAATTGACAGATAGATAAATAACTGCTTTATTAACCGTGCAATCGCTGTATGAAAATAAAAATATTGAATGTCCTGCACATGTCTTCTGGAATTTAAAGTTCAGTTCAAAATCTCGTCGCGATCTTTTGTTATCAAATTGGCAATATAACGCAGTTTTGAATGCAAAAGCTTAACAAATCCGCTACATCGTTCGAATTCCATAAGTATTAATGTGTCTTTCACAATATGCAACGGCAGAGCTGTGTAGAAGACGCGTGTTTGGCATCGTTCAAACTTTCGTGTTTAATGTCACAGTTTCATTACTCTGTAATTCGCAGCAGTCGTGCACAAAGTAGTCGTCGCGATATTGCTGTCGCGCAAGAATTTCGAGACGACCAGCGTCGCGATGCGTAACGTATATACGTTGCGACCCGTCACAATTGCACCCAGCACTTCGACGCGACGCGCGACGTCGCGAACTTTGCTGCTCATTAATCACTGACTGGACCGTGCCATTAGCCAAACGTTGCCCCTAAGCTGATATTAAGTTCCCCCGGGTAATAATAATCGGACATTCTATACCGTTCCTTCGAGTGTTTTTAGAATACTGATTGTCCCTATCTAATCATTGATTAGATAGGGTCCCTAAAGGGTCGCGTTGCACAATTAAATTTTCACGGGTCCGGTAAAACTGGCGGAATTTACTGAATTTACAGCGGCGGTTTCAAATCTGTTGCCTAGGAAATAAAAAAAGGCGAGAGAAGGATACGAGGGATAAAAACGAAATCACGTAGCTACGCGCGGTAGATTTTTCCAACGACAACTCCGCGGGGCGTTATCAATCCTCTTAATCCCCGGGGAGGAGACGCGTCGCATCAAAATAAAAAAAAACGCCCAAGTGGGTGCGTGCAGTTATTTTTGCTCCCCTCTATATGTAATACAACCGTACAAGTAGGGGAGACCGGGGTTAGTTGTCACACTTTTGAAATACTGATTTTTAAAAAATGTTAGCAATATTTTATAATATCGTATACTACTTTATAATGTAGTTACATCCTTTAGGTGTAAGAAAAAAAATATTAGACTTGTATATATTTATACACAAAGAAGTTATTTAATTCTAAGCAAAACCGCGCAAATGTGACAACTTACCCCATACCCAGGATTGGTTGTCGCATGACTCTGGATTGATTGTCATGTATCTTTCATGTAGAGGAAACATACGACAAATAGTTCCTGTTTTAATATTTTATTAAAATTAGTGCCAGTTTTTGGTAAATTTAATTTAATAATATATTGCAGCATGAAAATTAAACGAAAAATTAATAATTTTCATAAACTTTGTAATATAATTCTCATAAACTTGGAGTAAATAGAAGAATAATAATTCTCATAAACTTTGTAATACTTTCATAAACTTTGAGTAAATAAGAGAATAATAATTCTCATAAACTTTGAATCCCATCTCATTTGATGAGACGACTTACCCTGAACGGTCGTTTTGAACAAAGAAGATTATATTTATAAACTATGTTGCAATGACGGTTAACTAAAAATACAGGAAAAATTATCTAAAACTATAATATTTCTTATGGCCAAAAAGAAATTACGTCTAGTAATTCCAAAAATCAACGAAACAATAAAAATAGAGGCAAGAAAAATTTACTCACGACCTCCAATTTTTAAAAAGTGCTCGTAAATATAACATGCAATGTTTTTGAAACGAGCTATTTCGTACACTCGACTAACACGATAGGAGCAACCTACACTTATACATATAAAGAAGAATATTCCACTCAATCTATTAAGTGAGATATAAGTTTTGTGACAACTTACCCGGGTGACTTCTAGCCCCGGTCTCCCCTATACGTGAAAAATGTACGATACGGTCGATACGATAACAATTTTCAAAAATTAATGCCGTTATAAATAAATAATATATTCTTCACGTAACACCTAGCTAAAGGTAGAGCAGCCACGTTTCTTAAACGGTGATTAATATCTCCATCTCCATTTCATTTGTCAGTTGACTCGAAAGGAAGATTTAATTGTCAACCGTTTCTTGCCGACGCGGAACGTTCGCCGTCTTGCTGTCGCCGAAAGCAGCGAATTCCGTAGTATAAATGAAGCGGGTGAAACAATAGAGGAGGTCTCTCCTTTCAGATCGCACAACGAATCCTTTCTTTCCGCTCGCGCGTGCGCGCTATTTCTCTTGCCGCAAGAAAGGTAGACCGCGTCTCGCAATTTATCGCAAGAAAGATCACCCCCTCCCCGCTCTCCTCCCGGCTCCGGAGATTCTTTCCTGTAATTCGGATTCTTTTCTACGATTCGCCCGTTTGTTAGCGACAAAGCGACGGAAAATATCCGTCGGCAGGGTTATCGCTTTTCACCGACCAATTGAATCGGCCAACTTCACCCAGTTTACTTTCCCCTCGACTGACTCGATTTAGACTCCGAACTACGTTATCTTCTCGCGTTCTCGTAACGTTAATACATTACTCCCGCCGCTTGTTAACTATCTTGTTGCCGACCTCCGCGGACTTTGTTGGCTTTCGCCCCCTATGCCGTTACAATTTCGAACTATGTGTTTACTGGATGGAGTTTGAGTTATAACTAAATACAGAGGGAAAGAGAAAGAGAGAGTTTATGCGCGCACTTAATATAAGGTAGATAACTTCGTTGTAGGGCGCCGCGGTAATATAAATTGTATTGTTTAAGATCATAATTATGAAACAGGTGAATTAAAGTAGGTGAAAAAAATGACAATAAGAGCCAAGCGCAATTAATGGGGCGCGTGTATTTTTATTACAACAAATATACAGCATCAAATAAATTCAACAATCGGACATCCACGCCGTAAAATTAAATTAAAATCTCATTCAATTTTTATATGAAATGTAATATTTGTTTTTAGCCACGTTATTTTTTTGTACTTTAATCGCGTTTAATTACAATATTGGGAAAAAAAACATAATTTTATTACGATAAATAGCACACAAATGACTTAAAATAAAAAATAAAGAGAAAACAGATTCAATTTTTACAATACGTTATTACGTCCGCTTTATACATTGCAGTAAATAAGTTAGTCTACGTGCTGATTAATTATAAAATTTACAGCTCGACTGGCGTGAATTATTTATTATTCCTCGCTTTATATATATCTTTGCGAAAAGTGTTTTAATATTTACCCGTAGTTCCTAGCGAAACCAGATTCTCCCCCGAAGAAAAGCCCGACCGTTACAAAGAACACCCCGTATTAAAGGAAGTGGGTCGAGATGTCACGGACTTTGCCGCATCTTTCTCGAGACCATTCGTTTCCGGCGAGGATGAGCCGGCTCTTCTCTCACCCTCGAAATTTTAGTTGAAATTTTCACGAACTCGTTACCGCGGCTGTTTGCACCCGCGAATGGTCAAATTTGCTCTCGACATTCTACTTAACTTGTTATTAACGTTCGCTAACAATGATACGTGTAACGTACGTATTTACCTCACAAAAATACATCGCGGCTTTTAAAATGCGCATATTAACAACCTGGAAAAGAGGTTGGAAATAGAGAGTGCCCGAGAAGCGAGCTGAAAATAGGGAGTCTCTCGGAAGGCGAGCGAAGAATAAGGAGATCTACTTAATTTTTGTTTAATCTACCATATACGCGCGCGCGGTAAGTAACGGCGAGGACAAAAATTAAATGCTAAAACTCTACGTGTTTTAATTTATCTCGTGGAATTATGGCAGCCTGCCTTCGGACGATGTCGCGAGCACGATAATTCTCGCTTCATTATGCCGTGATAAGTCGAGGCGATTAGGCAACGGCTGCCAACGGCAGAGAAACTTCTGCACGGGACGATATACGTCTGATTCAATCAATACCACACCATTATGTTTGTCGATGAGATATATGTATTCGCGGGATTGACTAGCACCTGTGTGTACAATAGCATCTGCGAGAGTGAAAAACTTGGATCTTTTTATTGGCAGCCCGACGGAAAACGCTTTGGCGTCCGCGTAACAATGGACGGGTACACGAATGCCATTATTCCTCGCTCATCAAACCCGGCTTTCGAAAAATAGCCGAAATTGAATCGAGCGAGGAATATAATGGCGCAAAACTGGGTGTTATCTGTATGAGCCGCGCAAAATACGAACACGATGAAAGCATCAAATCTTCTATTTTTTTCTCATTTTTTTATATTTCACATCGCTTCAATTTGTGTTAATCCGTTATTGGTTGATGACGTCACATAAGGCTATTTTATATTTCCGATTCATATTTCGGCGAGATAAACGAAATGTAAACGAAACGCTTTACAACCTGTCCAATATCGGAGTTTTAATTATCCGGGAAAACGAATGATGATTCAATGATTCGTGATTTATAACGATATTTGATAATTACAATGATCAATAATGAATTTATCTGCAAGTTTAAAATGTATTTATTTTGCAACATACAAATATCGCGTTGCGAGCGCATAAAATGTTAATTGGACATTTATGGCCTCGCCATAAATGTCATTTTATGTGATGCACACGGAGAAAGAGGCGCACGACATGGATAGGAAAATATATTTTGCTGGAATTATATGTTGTATTAATAACGTAGAACGTAAAAACTCTCGTGTAGAAATTCAAAAGAGCACACATGAGAATAAAATAATTCAAATAACAGAAATTTTCAAATAATAATTATATATATTTAATTTATTTCGCTGAAATTTTTTTTTTTATTACGAAGATAAGAATCAATAATGATGATTAATATTTATTACTCACACGGAAGATAAGGAACTCTAAGGAAGAGTTCAGCAAATATTTGCAGTATAAAATCAATTTAACTAATTAGTAAAAGCTACGCCGGTATTTGCGTGCCACATTATTTCGTTGTAATTGAGTTTTTCGCGAACCTGAAACGTTCTCGATGTACCTAATTATTACGGCGTGCATATGCATGTCGTTCTGTGCGACTTGGGTCGCCTAACAGAGCTCGCACTAGAAACTTCTCGATAGTTAGTTCGCAATTGCGAAACTTCTGCAAAAGCAATAACAAAATGATCTATGAGGCATCTGTGTTTCCAGCAGTTTTTTACATGTAAAAATTATATAATAAAATTACGCGTTCGCAAGTTTATGTTTAAGGATGTTCTATAGGTACCGTCCCAACCAAAAATATGCAGGAAATATTGAAAACTCTGATATTAATTCTCCAGGGATCCAAAGACAAAAAATATAGTTACGGAACATCTATAGAATTATTAGATTGAACGAACTTACCTGTGAAGTTCGATCACAATTATGCCCTTTGTCTCGTCCGGATGGAAACTATGTAGTTGTTTATAGCCTAGCGATTTGTCAATTATAGGAACAATCGTATAGGAAACTGTGAGCGAAAAATGTATTCCATTAATAGAAAGTACAAGATATATAAACTCGTATATAAACTTATGCTCAAAACTAGAGACTTATACTTATAAAAATAATGTAATCCGCTGCTTAAAGCTACAGTCTTAAAAAGTAAATATAATATATACTTATATAAAGATAATATATAGTCTTATGTTCGAAAGTATAATTTTATACTTATACAAATAATATACGTTGAGTGAATGATGTGTAAACTATCAATCTTTATTAAAATAACGCAAATCCAACTAATATGCCTCCGAGTTGCGCTATCGCTTGCTATGCTGAGCTAATAAAACATGTACAGCGTTACTGAATTTCTCGGGATTAATGAGCGGCCTATTGTAGAAGTTGGCGAAGACCCGGGACTCGCCCGTCCAACCTTAATGATAAAAATATTCATATCGCGATATTTCGCGCGCCGTTATTTGCTTTAAATTTAATGACGACTTTATGAACATGACAATTTAGCATACAAGGATATAATTTGGTTAAATGTAATGTAAACTTGGCGCGCGCGCACGAAATTATTGACCCATTATTTGTCGCGTCGTCGGAGATCCAAACGCCAACGCGAAATATATTATATTGCGCCGCGGACTTTCCATTACGCGCAAATCGGAGGCACCGCGCCTGCCGGGCGAACGTCACTCTTGTGTGTACAAATGTATAATATTAACTTCATCCATGTGTCTCTCTCTCTTTCTCTCTCTTTCACACACGAAAACGTGCTGATCAGTAATACTACCACCGCCCACGGATGGATTCGTTCTCGTTTCGTTTGCATCGTTCTCTCGCACGCGAGGGAATCAGGTCACCGGTCATAAATCGCAATGGATGTAAGAATCGCACGTCGAAACACACGATCGGTCGATAGTTCGCCCGTTGGGCGAAACGGCCAACGAGTTGTGTGCGCTCTCGCTTCAGCATAACTCATCCTGCCCGCTCGCCACCTCGCCGCGCCGCGCGCGCCGTCTCTCGCTACTAGTAATACGCTTTACCGCGTAATCACTAATCAGCGCGCCGCGCCGCGAGGATGAAATCATGCGAGCGCACCTGCTTGCGCGAGAGAACCGAGGGACTAATACATGCCGCGTTGACGAGCGCATGCTGGATCCAGATGCGGCGTTACACGGCCATGACGTTCACGCTCGATTCGCAATCCCAGGCTACATCGGAATTGGAAGAATGCAGAATCAATCGCGACCTCCGCTCGAATTCGAACGTGACACGGCATATGCGCAACTATAGAACGTCGCAGGCTCAAGTGTATTTGTAATAATTTATTTTTACTGCATTATTTGCGATAAATTCGCGTACGATGCTTGCTGACCGCGCGGCAGTGTCGCGAGATATAACGAAATATCTGTCCCTTCTTCGGGAATAAGGAAAAACAGGATTTGGAGGGTGCACAGCCGGAAGTGCGTGCCCGAGACCGACTGATCGCTTACCTCGTTCGTTCCTCAAAATGGGAGGAAAATCGGCATCGTTTTTCCCCTTACAAAAATAACGACGGTACTCGAAATCCTTCTCCGCGTATATTTTCGGCCCTTACGTCAATAAAGAGCTATCCGGCGGGTCGTGGAAAGTAGGGGAGAATCGATTAAAACCATCTGGGGGAGTAGCGCAAATATAGTTAGTGTCTGGTAATCTTCCGCCCTCTCCTTTCTTATGTCAATGCGGTTACGTTTGATAACAACGTAACTCTTGATAACAGGCCCGATTTCCATTTGCCCTTTGCTTCGTGTTTCCTTTATATTAAGACGCATTCAGTAACGAGTGGTTTGTGAAAGGTCTGATGTACAAATCAATCAACTATACTGTATAGGCTATTATACTGCGGACTAAGATCGTATCCTTTCATAATCCTGGGCAGATTAAAGGATTACCGTCATTTTATTAAGATAAAAATCAGATAAATGCTATCCTTACGCGACGGGCAATCGTGCTATCAATAACGACTATTTCTACTCAAATTATCAATTTGATTCGTCAAATAAAAAATGCTTCTATATCTGTCTCGAATATTGTTAGTTTAATTCGCCAAATCAAAAGCGTAAAGAAATCGACTATATAGAAAATCAGAGGTACCGAATAAATTCTTTGCAGTTCCATGCGCGCATTTGCTGTCTCAAACTTTTATCTTTGTGCATGAAAACTATTGCAAAATCATAAAATGTTATATTAATTTGGTAAGAAATTAAAAATTTGAAAAAAATTTCATTTTATTTCGGTATTCAAAATACTTCTGTATATACATATATTATCTTTCATATTAATCGACTTTTATATTAACGAACTCTTAATTAAAATAAAGTTAAATAGTACGAAATTATAATATGAAACTTTAATTATAAACTGTCCACTAATTATCAGGCGGTATTTTGCTCGTGAATTGATGCGCGACATATAGAGTCTTGTAGTTGTGAAATTAACATGATCCTGCTCGTGACATTGATAGTGGTTATGCTTTTTATGACATATGATATTCCCTAATGTTGATACAAAATACACAAACCAGCTCGGCGGACGATTCGTAGTAGCGATGTAACGCACACGACAGAGTAACGATTCGTGCCTAATTGCCGGCGTGGCGAGGTCGTAATGAATTGCCATTGTAATTCTCCGGGTGGCTTCAAATTCCTGATCGATCAGCAAAAGACAATAACAATCGCCGCTGGACGCGTACTGAATAACGGGCGCAGGTCGGGTTTCTTGTTAATTAATCGCCTATAGCTTCGTGAGTTACCCAGTTAAAAATTACATCCAGTTTAGTTTAGAATGTACGACGAAGAGTCCGAATGTTTGATACCGCGTGAATGAAATGTTCCGACTTTGAGCGGAAAATCGGTTCCGCCTTCAAACAAAAGAAACATTTTGTTCCAAAACGGTTTGAGCAAAATGTTTAACTCAAATCAGTAAAGAAAATGAGGAAGATATTCATTTGAGAAAATAACGATTTGTAAGTAGAGAAAGAATTCTCAAGAATTCAACCTTGGTGTTATAAATAATTATAAATAAAACTTTGCTCTTTGTATAATTAAAAATAATTAAGAATTTCGCTTTTGCTTATTTATAAAAAGACTCTGAATTTAAATATTAAATTTAATTTTTTTTTAAAGGGGGGAAAAAGGAATGCGAATAACGAAATTTTTGTAGAGAAAACAATGCGTGTGCAAAAAAACGGAAAACGCGTTGCAGCATATTTTTCATTTAATTTTAAGTTAATTTTCACAGAATATTCATACAACAAGAAAAACTGGTCATTCATTAATAAAACTGAGCGCACGATCGCGAACAAATTTCGCGAAGTTGATTGCGTTCTATCTAAATGTCATTTCGATACTCAGATTCATAAAATCCGATTTGATATGTCTAATTTAACAGCGCATTTACCGCGGAAGCTATTCGCGAGACATTCTCCACAACTAAACTCCAATTTGTCAGCCTGATGCATCGCCCGTTTACTTCCGTCTGTTTGCGTCGATAAAGGGCAAGTTAGGATGCAAGAAATTTAAGGTCAACGAGCATATGAAAAATGCAGGCACGCAGTGATAGCGACGTCGATCGAGATTTTCCGCGAAGCTGGATGACGCTTCGCAAATTTTACGAATAAATCGCGTACGATTAAATTAATAATTTTCTGCAATAAAAATATAGAAGTACAGTATTTGCTTATAGGCAAATAAAAGCGCTCATCGATCGCGCGAACGAAAGATCGGCTGAGAAAGTTTTGTACGTCGACGTCGAACTTGTCGACGGCGAAAGGGGTCGAGTTACTCTCCGGCGAATCACTCTGTGTAATCATCGCGAAACCCTTCTGAAAAACAATCGAATTGCCTGGCCGGAATTCATTGTGACTGTTGCGAAGAACTGCAACTTCTTAATTCGATCGTCGAAGGGTCGTCCAGCTTTCTCGGATCGGACAATGTCCGACGACTTAAATACAATGCTCGCGATGGTCGGAAGTGCGCGTGACTAGCTCTACGTTCAAGTTAATCCAGATGGTCAATTTGCGTTCATCTGAGATCAGGAAGCAAAGCGCGATTTAATTACTGGCGCATTGACAGCACTTACATTCAGTTTCTGATTACTTGCAATTATATCGCATATATAGATATACGAAAAAATATTGTATATTCGTACAATTTTCACCACGTCTATAGAAATTAACAGAAAGATGTGAAAAGCTGATTAATTATCGCTGCGTTATCATTATTCGTTAGACGCGCGTGGATGATCCTGTTGCAGAAGATGCACCATGTTGGAATACTAATTAAGTAATTTTGAATTTCTGCGTGACACGCGTGACTCTTTCGACGCAGATTAAGTGCAACAATTAATTTCATTCTATTAAAAAACAAAGAATTAAATAACTCTAACAATATGTAATATTTTAATTTTTCTATTAGAAATTAATATCAGCTGATTATCAGCTGAGCTATATCAGCAGAGCTATATCAGCAGAGCATTAGAGTGCTTACAAATAAAAAATGAAAAATTGAACAGAAAAATCAATATCGGTCCGACTATAAAAACGAATTTTTGTTACGAATACGTTAAAGTTTTGCACGATGTGGGGCACATTCTGTATTCTTTCAAATCTTCAAAAATTTTTCTACTGTACCTCTATTTTGTTTTTACATTTTTATGTGTAAGCGATGTCATGTCTCGCGTGGACTTTCAACGTAACAACATATTTGATGCGTTGCAATCAAGATCTCGCATGCACGACATAGCAAACTTGATTTGGTGCGTTATGTATATATGCGCTATGTGTACGGCTCTAATAATAGATGTACCTAGCCGATAAATGCGAACCGATAAACAACCACCAACGCAAACGCTTACGCTCTTTACGGTTCGGCATGCAGGAACCTAATAGGACGCGACATTCATGCGGATTTTCCGAAAAGTGGTGCACCGTTTTATCGGAAAACAACAGTGAAACAAATAAGAAATTGATACTCGCACATCTCTTAAATTCATTACGTTACAACTTTCTTTTATGAAGAATGATGAATGATGTTCAAGAAATTCAGCATTCTTTTTACATATCTCGGACCAAAATTGGAAGAACAGAAACGGGAATAATCTCGATCCCTTCTCGTCTTATATTTATCGCTTAAAAGTTTTATCGAAATTATATATGTATGGTACTTTTGATTATTGATTTTACATATTTAATATAACACGCTAGAAAACATTCTAAATTATTCTAATTGTACGTTTTTAAATTTTTTAGTTTAAAAAAATTACCTTTATATTGTCAAAGGCATGATTGCGATGCTCTTATATTACTATGTATCGGTAAATACAAAGCTAGCAAGCTTAGAACGGAAGCAGCTGCGCTGTTGCTGGTGCTAACAGTAAGCGCAGTTTCTTGTATCCGAAAGAGACAAAGGATAATGAGGCTGAGGCTGTGTTATGTATAATCAACTTCGCGTTCCTGTGAGCGTGCCAGGTAATCAGAAGCCTCAATCTGCATCGTTGGACATCGCATTTTAGAATTATTAACTTAGCTCTTATTAAGCGCGAAAACATGTAAAACATACAGAATATTATTAACGCTAGAATTATTAAAGGCGATCGAAATAACTAATTTGTAAAATTTTTTTAAATTACTCAAAATAATGATGCATTTTCTGAAATTTTCGATGACTTTTATTGAAATATGTAAATGATTAAGCAATTTGCTTTTCTCCTTCGTGTCTTAAAAAAAAAAACATGTATAGCAGAAATTAATATCGTCGATAGTTCTAGTGTTAAACGAGTTTTCGAATGAACCATTTAAAACGGTATCGTTAAAATAGTATTAGTTGTGAATTGTATTATATATTTTGATCTTTCACCGTGCATGATATTCCGATTAAAATTTCTATCATGCACGTGTATCGAAACGCGTGCATAAGTAATTTATAGAATTTTGCATCTAGATTTTACAACGACCGACATTCTGTTGCGTATGCGACTGTCAAGATTATCGAGAGAGAGAGAGAGAGAGAGAGAGAGAGAGGGAGAGGGAGAGGGAGACAGAGAGAGAGAGAGAGAGAGAGAGAGAGAGGGAGCGAGGGATGGGAGAGGGAGAGAGGAGCCAGAGAGGAGACAGAGAGAGCTACGAAAGATAATTACAAGGATCTCTTTTTTCTCCTTTCCCCTGCCCTCTTTCTTCTTCGCTCTTTATCCTCTCTCTCATCTTATCCTCTCTCTCTCTCCTCTCTCTCTCTCTCTCCGCTCTCTCTCTCCCTCTCTCTTCTCTCTTCTCTCTCTCTCTCTCTCTCTCTCCGCTCTCTCCCCCTCTCCTACGTGCAGGAAGTGTGCCGAGAGTGACAAGCAGCTGCAAATTTTCCTCGAGCGAAGAGTAGCGGTTTGTCTCACTCTCGCCTGTCTCTCGCATCTCGGCTTACCGCATTTTCCATTCGTCTTTCCACCCTCGAGAGAGAGATTCCTCGTGCCCCCGAGCGAAAAATCTCAGCGAGCGCGAACAACTAATCCGCAGCTGCTCGAAGAGAAAAAGACTCGCCTACGATTTGTTCTTTCTTTACGTAATACACTTTACGTAATTACATCAGTTTGATTTGTATCCATTGTAAATATAACGATGTTACACAAGGTGCGCGATAAGACGACGTTACGGTTGCCAATTAATATTATTGTCACTGTTATTGTTTTTTCGTTATTATATAGCCGTATTAAGAACCCTCTTTTATCTTTCTGTCCGCAGCCACGGAAGAATTGGGAAGCAGCAAATTGAGCACCACATTGCCGACCGCTCCGACTGAGCTCTCGCAATTCCCGAAGCTGTGCGAGCTGCGCCGAAAATTCCCGGTTCTATACCGGGTGGAGTTTCAGGTGAGACCCTGTGGCAAATCCCATTTCCTGTCAACTCATCCAACTTCGGTCACCTCTCAGTTCCCATCGGGCTCTCGAAGCTTTTTCGCTTCGACAACTCTTACGACCTTTTCCTCGCCACAGTTCTTCGATATACGAGTTATCGATTTATTGGTGTTACAACAATTAGTCATACTTCATTACATCTTATAATCTTGAAACTGCATGTTCGCCTTCCAGTCTCGCACGCAGTTTAACCCTTAAGCGCGAAGCTTTGCATATATGCAAAGCGACTTTTCGAAGCTCCGTGTACTCTCCCTTGTGAAGTATGAACTGAAAACGCGCGGCTTTTAACATCTGTAAAGGGCTTTGTCTGGCCTTTTTGGCTCGTCTTTCCCTCCTGCATGAGAGGGCCCAGAATTATTATTTACAATCCTCTTCTAAAAAGGGCATGTCATAGGTATTGTTGTCACTTTTCCGCGATGCCGATTGGTTCTCTTATTGCTGCGCTTACTTCATTTGCAGCTGTCATTGTATATTTTGACAGTTGCATGTGTGTATCAAGGGTTAATAGTGTAATAGTAATAGCATAATGTTAAAACTAAATAGCGCGCGCGAAGCGCGCGTCTGTAGTGTCTAGTCCTCTTCTAAAAAGGGCATGTCGTAGGTATTGTTGTCACTTTTCCGCGATGCCGATTGGTTCTCTTGCTGCGCTTACTTAATTTGCAGCTGTCATTGTATATTTTGACAGTTATGTGTATCAAGGGTTAATAGTGTAATAGTAATAGCATAATGTTAAAGCTAAATAGCGCGCGCAAAGCGCGCGTCTGTAGTGTCTAGTTTAATAAAAAATTATTTATTTTAAAAATACTTAGAAAGCTATATGAAAAACTGCGCATTTAAGAGTTAAAGAAAACATACCTCTAGTTATGCTTTTGTATTATGTGGTTAACTCTTAAATGCTACACCTCTCAAGAATCTCGTAAATGACATGTAAAAGACCCCAGCATGAAAAATGTCTCCTTACTCATTAATTTTTTGATCTTTAGTTATTAAAATTTTTTTCAATGTTGTTCAAGGCTTAGAAAAGAGAATAAAATGCTTATATTGTTAAAATTTCAATTTCAACATAGTATAAAAAATTAAGTAAACTGAGTACTGCTAAGTGTACAAACGGGTAGGTCAATCACTCAACTATCATCAATGGGAGCATGAGCTCCATTTTTGGCAAGAACATTTGAAAACATTTCATTCTAAAGGGTCTGGGGTCCGCTGGACCCCACGGGGCATTTAAGGGTTAAAAATGGTATTGCTTCCTGATCGTATTTTGCTACAGACGTAGACGTTATTATTTCGTAGCCGTTTATTACTCAATTATTTTCCGATATTTCACCAGATATCGAGGCAAACACCGATCGGCGGTGGATTGTTAGATGCCGGTATAAGTTTATTTTCTTGTTAAATACATATGTCGGAAATACGTGATGCAACCGATTCTATGTACGTTCGTGCGGCACATAGGCGTACTTATGGATATTACAGAGTGCTCGGTGATAAGCAGACAGCCAAGAGACAAAGTAAACCTCCTGAGGTGGAGTAGGTCAAGAAATTGAGACTCAGCATAATATCGGTTTCTCATTAGACAGTCGTTTTGGGACGCAAATTCTCGCGATATACCAAGATAAATTTTACCTTGGCAATTTGCGCTAGCATACCTTCGCTCGATCCAGGAAGATCAAAGCCGCGACAATATAATCGCAAGAGTATCCGTCAAATGTCTCGCATCAAGTTGATAACATTTGACCTCTTTTTTATTAAAGCGCAAAAGTTTTAGTTTTAAATTGAACAGTATAAGTTTTTTTAAATAAAAAATTGTAATTTATATGTAAAGCATATTTGTCTTTTACTTAATAAATGGACAAAATTCTAAAAATTGTTACGGCTATTAAAAGGCTAAAATAAGAAAAAGCTTTTTGGAGTAAGAAATTTCAGATTCAAAACACGTATTTTAGGGCCGTACTAAAATTAAAATTATAATATATTCTTTCAATACGATTTAATCTCTAGTCATCGTGCCAATTATTATGCAAGTAGCACACGCGGTGCGCGCAAAATAGAAAAAAACTTCCACGCGGATGACACAATTGAATTTTTAACTGCAACACCTTGAAGAACGACATCCGTTCGGCTCCAATCTTCGTTTTTTCCTTCATATCTCAGCCGCATCACGTTCCACCCCACTGCTGTTTCAAGAGATGAGGGCTCTCAGGCAATATTTAAATATTTCACCGAGTTGCTTTCACGTCTTCCGTCTTCCTCGAATAGCAAAATCGATCTATCCTTTGTAACGCGAAGAAAATATTTCTCCCTTACGTATGCAGTTTTACTCTTGAAAAGGTCCAATTGCTGATGGACTACCTTAGCAAGGCTTCGTTTTCTATATATTTTTGCAACGTGAGAGGACTGAGTCTCAAAATACCCTAGATTCACGCGGAGATTTTCGCAGCAGGTCCAATAATATAACTTTTAAAATTTAAGTTGAACGATCTTCAATTTCGTCTTTCACGCGTATCTATCGCGTATTACACGGGGAAAGTCGACGTCTCAAAGGTTTACACCGCGTCTACCGGCATAAGCGCATCCGAGGAATCCGCGGTGATACGCGGGTAAACGTTTTCGTAAACGCGGCAAATGCGGAAAAGGGGTATCCGCCATCGACACGGGAAAGCTCTTAACCCTGCTCTCGTGCAGTTTATACGCCAGCAGATTATCCCGGGCTATCCGATGTCCTCGCAGACTTCTAACGCTTGCATAAATCGCGGCCGGTTATACGACGAAATCTCCTTTTTGCACGACGCTTTCGACGCTCCGTCATCAGTCTCTCGTCGTGTCGAAAAAATGTTCGCGTGTCATCGAAAAGGGACGTTCCTTTCCGCGGGTTTCTTTACCCCTGGGACAATCTAGCATTTTTCTCATGATAGAAAAAATCCTACAAACTATCTGCGAATAACGGCGAGCGAGGGGGAATGAATAGAGAGGGACGGACGGCAGGGGAATGGCCGCTGCTGAATTTTAAGTCCAGCCGCGCCACGATGCGGCGACGCGAAAATCATCTCGGCGTGATTTTTAAATTAAATCCGCTCGGCATTATCGGAAATGAAAGTTCCTGATGTTCGACAAATACTGGCGTATAAAAGCGTTATACGTATTCATGAAGGTACGCGGGGAATGCGAAAGAACTTCCGGCTCGCAAGAATTGCGCAATTATGCAGCGCATGAATTAATTAAATTTGAAAAGTATCAAAGAATTAATAACAGCGATAATAATGGGGATAATTTCCCTTTTGACCAATGTATAATGTTCAAAATACTTTGTGACAAACAGAAATCGATTGAAAAATCGACGCGATATATATTGTTATAACGCGTGTCGTCGACGACGTCTCTTAAAAAGAGCCGCGCGAACAATTTCCGCGGCTTTAGCCAAGTAATGCGACATGTTTAGCACGCAGCTGTCGCGTAAGTTTTTTGATTTGTCGAATCTGAGGACTTGGGCAATCGCTACTGCCAAAGCAAACGACACGGAGTCTTCCACTGTATCGCAAAACGTATACAATCGTTGAAATATTCGCAGTTGCTAACTGTGCCAAAAATACGATCTGCAATGCTCACTGATTAAATTGACGCGAAACGTTGCACGAATACCTTTGACAATTTTGAAAAATTCCAACGCGCAGAATATATACGCACTTTCTACGGAAAAACTGATAAATTTATCCGCACGCACGAGATACATACAAGTTTCACGTTATCGATTAAGAACTTTCTTCCGATACAGCTTTTGTGAAACCTTTTTTCAAGAAGGCAACAGGTTTTTTCTCCTCGAGCATATTTATAACCATCAGAGTTTTATGTTGTGTAATTATAGGTGTCACGGAAAGTTAGCACCTCATTTTTTTAAATCGTTATATTTTTATCTAAATCGACGGAACTATTTCTAAAATACATCAGAAACTGTAGAACTATTGTGGGTGCAAATGGAACTCTTAATAAATTTTCCAATTTTTGAAAATGAGGTGCCAACTTCACAGATACCACACGTGCGAGTGTGTGTGCGTGCGTATATTCTATTGCAGTGTTACTGTGTGCGTATTGTTAAGTTATTCTGTGACGAATGTGTTCAACGTCAAAATTTTACTCTCGTGAGCGAATCCATCGTTTTTATATTATATGCTTTATATGTCAACTTACACTGTCTCCATTGGTAGGCTTAGTAACAACATCGTGTTGATGCCTCTCCATTTGCGTACACTCTTATTTATACTCTCTATAACTGTATCCTCCATCAAGCATTGCAATAAATTAAATTAAATTAAATTAAATTAAATTAAATTAAATTAAACAGCATTCAATTTAATATCCATTCAAAAGGTAATAACACTTCTGTTATTAAAACGCGACACAATAATTCATTTTTTAAGTGACTAAGAATACAAATGACAAAAACTAAGTTAATAATGTTAATAATGTTGTATTCGTGATAAAATATCCCGATACTATCAACAAATGTTATCAAGTACAGTTCTTTGAATAATTACGTAGTGATAATAATCAATTACACTATTTTGCTTAATAATGAATAATTACGTCGCTGAGTTTCCTAATAATTATAGAGGTTTTATATTCATTCGTTTATATCTTTTGTTTTCTGTGTTTGTTGCAGACGGCAACGAAGGTGGAAACTCATTCGTGCAGACACGCCACGAAACCCGCAAACAAGGAAAAGAATCAAAATCAAAAGTGTATTCCATGTAGGTGCTAATCGTCGAAAACCTTTTGTTCCTATCTAAGCTAACTTAAGCTTCTTATTCGGTCGCCGTGAATATTATCACTTCCGTGTTCGAAAGAGAATCGCGTTGATTACGCGCGTAACAAATTAAAACATCGATTTGAAACGCTGAAAAGCTACGTAATGAACTCTCTCTTATAATAATTCGTGGACAAGCACGGATATAATCGCAGTAGCACGCTTTGCAGATTCAAATGTTTTTAATTACAGTAAAGCTCGACACTGAATAAGTAAAAGATTCTATAATATCGATTGAAATAGTCTTTATCGTATATCAATTATGAGAGAGAGAGAAGCTTGTATGTATATCAAATAAATAAAAAGTTTTATAATATTGATAGGAATAATTTCTGTCGCACTGATATATCTGCCTCGCGAATTGGCTGTCGGTTCCCGGATTTTCGAAGGTTAATTAACTTTCTTGCGATGAAGGAAGTAAATCAAGGTTACAAGATGGTTGCAATTGCCGGTGCGCGCTGTAGCTCTAACGAGGATTTATTTCCGCTCTAGAATAAGAGCTTTTATCAGGAGGACTAAAATGTTTTTCTTCTCGCTTCTTTTCGTAGACGATTATAATAGGGTAGTGCTGGACACGATAGAAGGCGAGCCAGATTCCGATTATGTTAATGCATCTTACGTAGATGTGAGTATGTCATGATATTCGATAATAAGTATCCGCAAAGTTAATAGTGCGCAAAAGCCCTCGGCAAATTAAGCGTGTTACGAGTCGCGGATCTCTCGCGGATCTCTACGTGATCCAATAACTTAATTGGATCCGTGTCTCTTAATTATCTTGTGGAGAAAACGGCGATTCGTCGGGGCTAGATTTTGAATTCGTCTTTTACGCCACGGCTCACGCAAGTTGATTTATTACGTCCGTGCGCGGAAGGCTTTGGACGAATATTAATCACATGCGTCGAGCGTCGAAATACATATGTTGATATTGACACTGCGTTTCAGAGTATATTGAAACCGAACGCTTACATCGTCACTCAGGGACCTATGGAGAACACAGTGACGGAATTCTGGCGGATGGTCTGGCAAGAGCAAGCCTCCTGCATCGTCATGCTCACGAAAACCTTTGACTTTATCAAGGTAAACAGCTATTTAAAGACTTTCATAAAAAAAAGAAACGCAAAACGCGCGGAGCACAGAAATGGTGTCCATTAAAGTTGCCGCGTCGTAAAAAAAGTAGTCCTTATCGCGCTATGACGTTGACCGCGAGTCTCAGCTTTAAGAGAGTGTAGAGTCCGTTATATAAATTCTTTACGCCTTACGGCTTTTTAGCCATAACTTTCCCTTACAGGTGATGTGTGTACAATACTGGCCGGCGAGTAAAGAGAAAGACGAGGAATACGGGGGTATCGGCGTTTCCGTCTTAAAGGAAGAGGAACTCGCTAACTTTCATATAAGGACGATAAGGCTGTACAAGAAGAACGAGAACAAAGTAAGTTGCAAAAAAAACCCCAATTTTTTTTTTCCAAAATATACTTGTATCCCAGACATAATAACTTTCGGCATACGCGGCAATTGAATAACGCGTGCCGTACAAATAAATTCAATATTTGCGAGAAAACGCAAACATTCGCGCGCAAATATTCGTGCTGATCGATCGAACAATTCAGTAACTCGAACATTCATACCGAATTTGTAAAGTTGAAAAATTCGCGATACGCGCTATTTGTCATCGGTGAGCGGAGTGACGTGAATCTACCGCGACATCGTTCGAATATTCGTGTATATTAAGGCTGGAATAAATCAGAAGAACTTGCGACGAGCCGTCACATAAACGGGGGGGGGGGGATTATCCGGATGATCCATGGACACGGAGAACATTTTTGCGGAACAGTCGCGAAGAACGCGAGTGATTGCGATTGGATAATGCGGTAATGCGGTAGTCAGCCGGTAACGCGCTCGAATGCCAACTCGAAGCTTGTCCTAGCCCTGTCGTTATAAGAACGAGACGAAAACGACGCAAAGTTAGCGAAAAAGTTAGCTCAATTAACCGTAGATCGTATCAGCTACGTCATGACGCCACCCGAATGCGCAATGTGATACGAACTCGCGATATGAATGAGGATAAGTTTGTTCAAGGAGCTATTACGCGAGCGGCTAATTTAATTGCACTTTTATCTGTGTGAACGAGGAACGACAATTGCGAGGACTTTTTAAAGCTCTTCCGAGCCGCGCGCTTTGTGATCTGATTCCACCACCGGCATCGTTACTTACCTAGTCCTTTTCTCGTTCAATTTTTTTCCGTTATCTGGAGAGAGAGAGAGAGGGAGAGAGAGAGAGAGAGAGAGAGAGAGAGAGAGAGAGAGAGAGAGAGAGAGAGAGAGAGAGAGAGAGAGAGAGAGAGAGAGAGAGTTCTCTCAGACTTTAAAGCTGTTCCCTTACATTAATGTCTCCGTCTGCGTTTCTAAACCTCCGTATATATTCCTTTTAAGTGCCACATTGTACCAGAAAGAGGTGTTTATTCTTCTACGTGTATTCTTTTGTGATAAAACATTTTATTCTTGTATCTAATATAATGTATAATCTATCTTTTTTTTACGCATAATGTATACACACACTTCAAGAGAAGATATTAAATAAACATTTAATGCATTTCAAAAAAATACGGTTGTGAGAAAGAACACATAATTAAGCTAATGCTAATAACAAATTAAAGAAAAAAGTTTATTAAATTTTTATTTGCATTAACTGCTAACTGTATTTTCTTAAGATACTGGCCGAATTTTTATTAAACACAAATAATATATTAATTGATTCTTGTAAAGATATAATAAGTAGGCCATAAACTCGTTGATTTTTTCACAATGTATCATTGCTAAAGAAGAGTAACTTACGCAGTTGGACGATTGAACAGATCTCGTCGTGAGACGAGTGTCAACACGTGTGACACCTCGTTAAAGTCTGTCGTTTGTCTCCCGTTCAGCATTTTTCGACGTAAGATTATTAACCGTACGGAACTACCGCGTGCACTATTCCATTGAACGGCAAGCGCAACACAGTAATTACTTTCGAAATTTACTGGCTGAGCTAAATTTAATATAAAAGAGGGAAGCCTCGTAACCCCATTCCGGGAATAGCAAAAGCTGAGACGTTACAGAACGCCCCGACGCCGCGACGCGACGTGCAACTCGCGGACGCGACTGCAATTGTCGAGCCTAACGCGGCATTGTTGGGATAACAATACCGAGGCAGTATCTTCCCCCGGAAAATAATCTGCCGGCGATGCAATTTGACTTCGCGACCGGCGCGGCCTCGCTAATTTGTTGGGCGGCAATTTTCTGCGTTTCAGCATCGATCGTAAATCTCGAAACACTTAATCTCGCGAACCTATCGTGTTTCGAACGCGGTTCGACAACGCGGTGAGGAAAATAGAGAATAACGACGAAACGCGAAGTATGAAACGATTACGAATGAGATGTTGAAAAACGATCGTTGTCGTAAAAGGCGATCGTTGTAACTCTGTTATGCGGAAACGTTTTCAGGAGATTACGGAGGAAAGAACGTTGTTGCAATTTCATTACACAGAATGGCACTCACACACGTGCCCTTTCGGAAACGCGGTGCTGGAATTTAGACGGCGTGTTCGAGCCGTGGTGGGATCAACCATAAAGAACGAATCCGGTCCTATGGTCGTTCACTGCAAGTAAGGCCAACTTGTGTTGCGAGTGTTGCATTATTATTTATGTAAAAGCGAGCAGAGCGTCCCGCTCTTTTCCGCGCTAATGAGATAATAATAAATTTGTTTGTTTGTGACACAAAGCGATGGTGGCGGACGATCGGGGGTATATTTAGCGATCGACGCGAACATGGAGCTGGCTGAAGAGGAGGACGCGTTTGATGTGTTTGGCTACTTGAAGAAGTTAAGGCAGAGCAGAAAAGGGCTTATAGAAGATTTGGTACAACAGCAATTAAATACTATAAAAGCAATGTGTTAATTAAGAGTCTAGATTTTGAAGAGTTCTATTATCTATATTCTCTTAAGGGTTTTTGGCTGGTATTCATAGTCTTCAAGATCGTCTTAAGTAATATCTTAAGACGTTAATACGGCTCTGTGATTGGTTCATGACATATTAAGATTAAACTTAAGATGGTCTTAAATAACTATGAATACCGGCCTTTGTATTTCAAGAAATTTTAATTATTTTAATAATTAACGTTAATTAATATTCTTTTCTGCTATGGGTTCTTGTTTCTCAAGAAACTTGAATTATTTTGATAATTATATAAGTTAACGAATAAATTCTCCGTCATTAATCCTTTTTCTAACATTCTTTCGGAAATTGATTATTAATAGTATATTTTGACAATGATAACTTATATCTCGGTACACGCGTTTGTTCATACAGGAACAATACAAATTTGTGTACGACACGCTCGAGGAGTTCGTCGTGTGCGGTACGTCGTGGTTCCCCGTGGCGGAATTGTCGCAACGTCTGAAGCAGAAGAGTGTAAAGAATCCGATAACTAAGATAAACGAATATCAAAGAGAGTATGAGCAGATTTGCAAGCAGACGCCGCGTTTCACGATCGGCGACTGCGCCGGTGGACACAGGGCCGATAACAGGGAGAAGAATAGAGACGTTCTGGTAGTTCCACGTGAGTTTCAACTTGCGCGACCGGCAAAGCCTCGACAAATAGCTTTTCCACAAATCAATCTCCCCCTTTGTTACAGCGGACAACTTTCGACCGTACCTCACCAGCTTTCAGGGCAACAGTTTCACGGACTACATCAACGCCGTCTTTGTGGATGTAAGTCAGTAAAATAAATCACCCTGCCTAACTGGTTCACTTTTAACTTTTCCTTAGATCGTTGTGAAATGTGCATTTTTCTAATTTAGATATAAACTTTTAACGAAATTTGTACAAAGTACGTCACGTTGATAATTAAACGGAAATTAATCGTTATAGCGTTTATGTAACTGACGTAAATCTCTTTGAAAATCTGATCTATATTATATATAATATTCAAAACGATAATAAAGTTTTGACAAATGTCGAAAATGTAAAAAACTCTGCGACTGCGGGTCGAAATATATATGTCACGTTTTTCCGCGGTACATTCGGCAACCGCTGCCAAGTGTCTTGCAAGGAACTTTATCCACTGTCATGCCACGCAGGGTTATACGAAACCGAGAGAATATATCGTAACGGAATGGCCCCTTCGACACACGTGCGGTGAATTCTGGTCTCTAGTTTACGACTACGAATGCGCCGCGGTGGTGGTGCTGTGCGTGCCACCTCAGACATCCGCGAATTTTCCCAGCTTTTGGCCGGAAGGAAGACATTCCAAGAAATATGGGCCCGTGTTCACAATTGATCACATCAGCCACAACCATTACACCAACATAAAAACTTGGGTGAGAACTAATCTTATTCTAATCTCCGTGCGACGCACGATTTGCCGAAAGTTTTTCAATTTTTAGATTTTATTTAAATCTTTATAAAAAATCTGCATATATATTTAAAAAGTATACGGTGATAAAATACTCCTTCTTATTTTCAATTTTACGAATAACGTTTTTCAGGTTTTTAGGATAAACAAGAAAATTGTCTCATTGACGGAATTGATGGCGGGAGTGAAAGCACCGCCGAAAACCGTGCAACTGTTTCAATTGACTTGTTGGCCAATGGGCCACAAAGTGCCCACTTCCACAAATAGTTTAGTAGAGCTCATGAATATGGTTGAGAGATGGAGGCAACGGACGGACTACGGACCAGTAGCTGTGGTTTCGCCCGATGGCCGAAGTCGCGTCGGTGTCTATTGTGCCGCCAACGCGTGCATAGAGCAGGTTATTCAACATGGAGAAGTTGACATTTTCCAAGCCGTCAAAACTGTGCGCAGGCACAGGCCCCAGCTTGTGGAAAACATGGTACTTCTTTAAATCACAAATAAAGTTGCAATATAGTATTCTTTAATTTCTCACTCGGTTCTTAAATTATAATATAATATCTTTCGTATATTATAATGACGTGTTTTTTTTTTATTAGAGATATTTTGATTTGAGATAAAAAGATAAAGTACAAAATATATATGAAAATAATTTCTTTTTCAGACGGAGTACAAGTACTGCTACGACTTGGTCCTGCACTACGTACTGCACTACTTGAATAAAGACATGAATGAAAAGAAGTGAGAATGCGAGTTGAGGGACGAGCTATGGTTCATCGAGTTCGGTCGCGGAGCAGCGCTGCCGTTGACCCCGGAAGAAGCACCGGTGGACGGGGAGCCGGTGGTGCCTTGCGCCCAGGGTCGCATCGTCGTTGAGACCGCGAGGCCGGCACCGCCACATTTCGCTACCTGCTCCACCTATCGCAGACCTCTGTTCAGTCGCACATCAAACGAGGTGTCAATCAGCGATACAGCACCGTCGTCGAGTGGTACGGAGCAGAGTCAGTTGGAGCAGCAGCAACAGCAACAGCAGCAGCAGCAGCCACAGCAGACCGTTGGCGGCAAAGGCGCCGTCAGCAAGGGCGCGCCGCAGAGTCCCGCTTCGAGACCGGAGGACCTCGGCGTGACCCCGTGGTACCTGGAGGATTATCCGACCACCGATACTTCGCCGGGACCGATGGGCAATAGGAGCTCGTATCCCTCGTACTCGTACGCCGATGGCAGGGACGGCAGGCCGGATCTAAATTCGACGAGGAACAGCAGCATCGAGAGCGAATTCCCGAAGCCGGCGGTGTCGATGCCGCGGAAGGCTTGTATGGATCTGAAGACTGCGATGGCGCTACTGGATGAAACCTGCCCGAATGTGGAACCAAGCCCGTCTCTCACCCCAAGAACGCCCAGAACGCCGCTCACGCCGTACGCGACGCGGAGCAAGCGGGCCCGTTCCAAGAGCAGCGACAATTCGTCGAACTACAGCAACGATCGGTTGAGCGATCGCTCGTTCGAGGTCAAAGATAAGGAAAAAAAGAGGCCGTTCCTCTGGAAGATCGGCATCTCGAAAACGGAGGACCGGCCGTTCCTGGCGAAACTAGCGCCGAGGATCATCGGCAAGCCTTATCTGGAGAAAATCGGGCCCAGTAAAGCCGTCGAGAGACCGTTCCTGGATAAGATCGGTTCGTCCAAGACTCTGGACAAATTCATCTTCGACACACCGCGTAACGAACGCAAGAATGAACTTAGGACGAGGACGAACGACGCGATGAAGAACCACGACGGGGCGAAGAATAACATCAGGCACGAAATGATGGCCATCGAACAGATTGCCATCGAGGAAGACGTTGAAATACCAGAGGTAACGCCCGTTACTCCCCGTCTAGAAGAGATACAACGCAAACCTGAGGAGACCTCAAAAGTGGCGACGACAACCTTCGACAGAAGACGTTCGGGTAAAGAGTTTCTGCTGAAGATGTGCTCTTTCGAGACGGAGGATCTGGAGTCCACTGTACCGTCAAAGGAACGATACGGCATCTCTCTAGACGATGCGCTGGACTCAGGTCCGAGCTCGTTGCCGACGGACGCCAACGGCGATGAGCGAACGGAGTCGCGGTTAGAATTGGAGAAGCGACCGACCAGCGTGACCGCCGAGTTATTGAAGTGCCGAGTGACGACGAGCGAGAAGATCATATCCTCCTCTACCACGTGCTTGAACCATTCGCCGGGTGAGACTAACAGCTGGAACAACTCGCCGCGAAGAGCGCAGCGAACGAGAAAGGAAACGGCCACTATGATTCGCCGCAGACTCTTTCAGGGTTCCCACGAAGTCGTTCGTAGCGACAACAGCACGCCGAACTCACCCACGAAGAGGCCCATCTCGAGTGTTTTTCCTGATCGCGAAATCGAGTCCAGGGGTAACGCTCTGGAGAGAGGAACTCTTTCGCCGACGAAGACCAGAAAATCGCTCGTCGGAGATATCAAGACGGTCGAGAATACACGCAGATCCATCAAGTACAATCAGTTCGAAAGGCGAGGCATCTCCTCGGACAATCTTCTGGCGAAGGACACTCTTTCATTTGTCATTACCGCACGGAATATGACCGACAACATCGGGAGAACGCGGGAGATCTCGTCGGAAGATTCGTTGGCGACTCGTCGAGAGTACACGAAGGAGACGTTCAAACAACTGCAGGACAAATTTAAGCTGCAGGAAATACCTCTGGAGAGTTACGCGGCTTTCAAACGGCGCACTCAGGCCGCTCCGGGAGCAATAAGTCGACAAGAAAGACTGAACCTTTTACCAGGCGACCTTGACATCATCCCGAAGATCATATCTGGGACAGAGAACATTACACCGGCTGACACGAATGCGAGCGAAACTGTGGATAAGCGAGATCAGAGTCAAGAGGGCACGGTGAGGTTTATTCTGAGAAAGCAAGAGGGAATCGATCATCCCGATCAAGAGTCGGACACAAACTCATCCATCAGACGGCCGAAGAGGCGGATTTTTCACGAACCGTCGCAGGAAACTATGGATCTGCTGACGGAACTGCGCAAGGTGAAGAGCTTGTTGAAGACTCCGTCCTGGGAGAAGGATCTGGATCTCGATCAGAAACCGGTGCAGATGCCGAAGCGTATTTTACTGACAGACAAGGAATTCTGTCTCTCGGTGGAGCGGGAAAACAGCGTGCGACGTCCGTCGAGGATGATCAACTCGCTGGAGACCACGGAAGAGGGTAAAGTTATGGCGAATCGGGAGGACAAAGAGAACAAGGAGTGCAACGAGACGAAAACCAATCAGAGATCACCCGGGCCAGCTCTGTTCGAGAAGAAGTGTCTGTCGTTGGACTACGCCGACGAAGAGAAGCCTCAGAAGCCGGAAGCCAGAGCGATCTCTTTGGCCTCCGCGAGGGACTTGCCGTTCGAAAGCGGGGAGACCGACGATTATCCCGACATGATTTGCGACTCCAAGAGCTGCTCTTCGAGCGTTTTTAACTCTCCGTCCGAGGAGACAAACAAGAGAGATCTGGTCGGCGAGCCGATGGAGGAGGAACCACCGAAGAAGCCTACTCAGAATCATTGCTCCGAGGTGGATATCGCCATTCCCATCGATCAAAAGATCAACAGTCCCAAAGGAGACGTCCAAGGGCGAACTAGCGATCTCTACGAGATCATATCGCCCCGATCGACGCCGTTCCGCGTTAAGAAGCGACTCGGCAAAATTTCCGTCGGAGAGACCGTCAAGCCGGAGAATTTCACCCTCGGTTCTAAGGTCGACTGCCGATCGGTCGTTGCTCAGAAACGAACCAAGTGCTTCCCCTTATAACGCACGTCGATCTGCCCGTGGGCGAGATTCTCTTGGCACTGGCTCGTGTTCGTACCGTAAAGAGATGACGTTGCTGATTCCGTCTCGCCTTGATTTTTTCTTTCGATATCACATTAAATACAAGCGCGTTGTATCGAATACACAATTTTTAATATAATATTTAAACAAAAAAAGAAATTGAAGCAAAATATTGTAAATGCTAAAAACTTTAGATATCTAATCTGCAGTTTTTATTCATTATTAGCAAAATTTTATGCAAAGGATACTTATTCTACATTTTTTATTTATTTATTTAAAAAAAAACCAATTATTTTACACTTGTGACACGATTTTTAGAATAGTCTAGAGCACGTTTTATGATTGCACTTTTATAACAGAGATGAAAAAAGAATTATTTATTTTGAACGATTACATATTAAAAAAAATATTATACAACGCAGAGGTGAAAGGATTAAGTCGAGCGAATGATTCATAATAACAGTCACGTCTGTCTTCATTCGGTACGAGCATTCCTTCTTGAGTTGCTTCTAAGATCAAACAAATTAATAATTAATTGAAATCTCGTCAATAACTCGCCTAGTAGAAAAAAATGTCTCAATGAATTCGCGTTAAACGGATATTTTTCTGATATGATGCTCGTCTTAAGATGACTTTGTACACTATCGCTATTAGTTTTTAATTAAGTCGAAATTAATCGTGCATATGAACGGCGGTAGAAATTTCTAGTTTTACTTTGTACAAGCGAATATAATAATGACATCTGCTAATTAACGCTTTTTCTAGCTTTCAAGTTATTCCTTATTGCACTTTTGCAGATTTTTCTGCAACATGCTGTCGGATACACAGCGAACGCATAGAAAATACGATAACAAGTAAAGAGCAGGAAAGAAAAAATTTGAAAGCACACATGGCGATAGCAGATGCCATTTCGTTTTGCTTTATTGTATAATATCTTTATATTACAAAGTATTACTAATCTTTTATTGGTCAAATAAAATGACATCCTCTCGAAAGTATAACGGACTTCGATCATGCGAACCGTTGGGAGACGGAAGAAGAATAAGATGAAGAACGAAGAACAACGGAGACATGTCATCGTGTGGTCTCGGTAAAAAATAAACGTCAGCTTTATTAGAAGGATCTGTCCAGTTTTAGAGCCTAATTCCGGAGTTTTCGGCGCAACGAAATCTCGGGACGCGTGCGGAAGCTCCTATCGAAATATTCTAAAGTGCACCCCGACCATTTTTTACTCGACGTTTTCGAGGAAGGAGAATGGCTCGAAATGGAAACGAAAGCTCGATACGACTGTAGAGACTTTTTACTCGACGCGCGCGGACGAGAGGGATCCGGCGAAAAGAGAAACCCTTCTGTCGAGCAGAGAGTGCCTTGTTCATGTGGATATATATTATTTAAACAAAGAGAGAACAAACATACGCGAAGAAGTCCTAATCGATGATTTAATTCCGACTGCGCGCCGGATTTTCTGAATGGGTCCACGGAGTCGCGCTCTCGTTGAAAGATATATCGCAATTTCCTCCTTCTCTTGTTTTTGATTCTCGCGATATTGCGAGCGGATCAATTGCGGCTTTTAGATTTTTTTTAATTCTCACTTGTGTGATTCTTGCAAATTTCTAACGAAACACACACTTCGTATCTCTGCGATAAGTCGCCTTTAAAAATCAGGAGAAATCTTAGATCGAAGGGAAAAAGCTTAAGAGATCTATCGGTGGAGTTTGGAAGAATATTGCGAGCTCGGGAGAGTGCGATTCCCACGCAAATGCGTGCGCCTGCCAAGCCTGCTCTTCGTTCGGCGCGGCACTTAACGTTTTCGCGGCATACAACTTATATTGTATAAATAATGCAGATTAATCGCGTTCCTCTTATATAATTTTCTAGAGATAGTTAGGGTCGACAACGCGCGTGCGTGCACGCTCGCGCGCACTAAATTGTCTATTTCGGAAAGTACATTTAAATATGTAGATAAAACGTATATATTATATAATATACGTAAAGTACGTATCACCAGTACGTATTTCGGTGAGACATGTTTGCGCGATACGGAATTAATAATGTCGGTGTGGATGCACTCTTACCTCATAAATTAGTACTTTCTAAAGCTTAATACTCTGTCTCTCCCTCTCTCTCTCTCTCTCTCTCTCTCTCATTACTGTACGGTATAATAACTGATAACGTGGTTACTTTCATAAATTTGTCAGAGCGGAGCATATAAGAGCGCGCTCTTATGTTCTAATAGGATACAAGCTCACTTAAATAACGAGATTAAATGCGTTTCGTCTCGAAATACTAAACTTTCTCGAAGATCTTCGTATGATTACGTTTGCGGTATAAAAGCGCGAAGATGTCTGTGACGAAACTATAAATACATCTGGACCGACGTTATGCACGTATATGCGTTTGGCGAATATTAGAAATTAATACAAGCTGGTATATATGGTATACATATATACATATATATATGCGCGTACTTAGATAGGTGTAATCCTATAGATATAACAGCTGGTGAGATGTGCCAAAGAAAAATTTATTGTATGTTACGAAGAAGTTACTTTTATATATACACGTTGTATATATATATATATATATATATATATATATATATATATATATATATGTGTGTGTGTGTGTGTGTGTGTGTGTGTGTGTGTGCGCGCAGAGGAATGCGTGTCTGTTGGTGTATGTGCGCGCGTCTCTCTGTGCAATTGCATTCGTTATGTGTACATACAGGTAGTGTGTACACGTGCGCGTATGAAGTAAGTATATGCATATATGGCTAGGAATTTACATATATTCTATGTGCATACGACCGGAGATATGCCACAAGGATGCACATATTTGGAGCACAACGTGTGAGTCGAGGAGGATCACGATCCGATATTTTCTCCGTGTGCGCACTTAATTTAATTAATTCAAAATGAACGGGGCCCGCTGCTATATCCTTATCGCAATCTCATTTCCCAAAACTAGCGCACTTGAATGTCTCGCGCAATTAATGTTTTAATCGTTTAATGCAACTCCCCGTCTACACCGCAAATATAGCGGCGTCATAGAGCGGCACAAGGAAAAAAAAAAAAAAAAAAAAAAACACCGTTGCAACCGTAATTACTTTTTCCAATTTACAATTAGCGCAAATGTTTGAATGAAAGGAGATGTTTTCTCTCGTATTTGCAAAATCTACAACTAAATTCTGCCGAGTTTAACATTTGAATTTGCCATAACAAGGATCGCGAGTATCCGACTGCCCATCTTTACTCGAGTCAATAGTCGAAGCTTAGTGGCTCGTGGTCCTCCTTAATCGTGTAAGACCGCAATAGTGTACATAAATATTTTCGGCCGGTGCAATACCATCAGATACATGGTGAGACAGGGTTCGTTTTGTAAATCGGAGGGCAAAACTCGTCCATTCTCGTGTAAAAACTCGATAGAAGAAACTCACCCTCCCTCTCCCCGTCAAAGGCCGCGGCAGCTATCCGTCCACCCATTCGGCTGTTCACGCGAAAAAGTGCGAAGAATGCAAAATACGTGAATGCGCACCGTCGTTCTCGTGCGGCGACGACGTGACGATAAACGGTTATATTGTAATGTTACTGTTGCGACAAATTTTCGTTCTCGCGGGCAAGATTTAGCGTTCAAACGCGAACGCGCAAATTAGTTGCTGTTACGATTTTAGAAAACGTGCTCCACGCATGAGAGGATTGCTCCTCTTGCATAACTTTTCCTCGAAGTAATAATTAATCATTTGAACACGAATGTTTTACCGTTGGTTCCGAGATATAACGATTGAGGATATATTCTATACACACATATATACGTATATAACTCTGTTCCTACATATAAAACTCCGTTTTAATCGCGGTGAGGGAAGAGGATGTTACGTCGGCGATGCGTACCGCCGAGAACGTCAAGTCCGACAAGACGTAAAGAGCGCTACCGAATTGAAAAGAGTTCGGCGAAGTGAGAAATAGCAGAGAAACGAAATGTACAAGTTAGTTAATACTCGAATCAATTCTAAACTAACGCGGCTTGAGGTCGCGGCGCACGTTTAGAGCGTGGTGATCGCGTAGCTTGATTTTCTCATCATCGTGTGAAGTAAAATCTCAGGATCTAACGACCGCGGCAAGCCGGATACGTATACATATAACTGTTACCTAAGACGAGGCAACGGGGTTTCTGCCTATATACTTGAAATGATTTGATCTCCTCCCGTTTACTCCTGAGGCGATTCACCGAATAACGTTATAGACGTTATAGACGTTTAGCATAGAGCAAGATGGTACAATGGGACTGTAATGTTAATTAATTTCTGTTTTTTTTTCCGCGTCACGTTGAACGTGCTACGCTATGACACGTGTCATTACATATATACGTATTGTATAATACACACGTACGTCTACACGCAATTACACGCACACGACACAAGCGACGTGAGTGTATGGTTGTTCTGTGTATGCATGTACGCGATAAGTAAGTATCTCTATATGTGATGGGCGTTCGCCACGTTCATGTCAATAAAATTTCACATTGTAACAAGCCATTAGAATTGCCGCCACGACGAACAGAACGAATACGAACGTGCGATGTAAAAGTGTAACGGAAGTCCGGGGACTCGCCGTGCGTGGTCACCGTATATGGCAAAACGCGCGAAATCGATTAATTGTTTATGAAAATTTATAAACCTTTTCGTACATTACGGATTTCACTGAACCTCATAAAACATTGGCGAATGCAAACGACTACTACTGATTACGGGTTAGATTCCATCAAAGTACGTATTAAAATTCCGCGGAAATTACAAATAAATTATTTTTTACTTTGAATCCTTTCTAAGGATTCAAGATTGTTTAATTTTGCAAAAAAGTTCTTTACTAATCGATATTATTTAATATTGTTTAGCTATTTATCTTTATATTAATATTTATTCATACCGGATGTCCCAAAATTGCAGTATGATATTTTGGATGCTTTGCGATGAATTTAAATCTGAATTTTAGTAATTTGTTGGTCAAAAAAAATTTTTTTATAGAAAAAATAAATATTAATATGGAAGTAAACGTTAATATTAGACATTAAATATTTTTGTTATTATATTATATACAACTATAATTATATAGAAAATATGTACATATATATTGTCTTGTATAATCTCTGTTTGTATAATATGTACAAGAAAAATAATAAGAATTAAAAAATAATTTAAACAATAATTTTCGCATTGTGTTTTTTACAAAAAGTTAAGTTTGCGGAAAAAAAAAATTATACATATATAATTATATATAAATGTGATAACCGTATATAAAAGGTAATTATATATAATTATATATGTATATACAAAATATTATATAATTTAATCGCAATTTTACTTTTTATAAAAGAAACAATACAAAAATAATTTTAAAACTATTTTTCAATTACTCTAGTATTACTTTTTTATATGTTTGTACAATTAACAAAATATATGGACGTATTTTTTGTATAATTTTATATAAACATTTTTTCCGGAATAATACATAATTAAAATTTCATTTGAAATTAAATCTATCCGCTTACTTGTATAAAACTTAATTTCCAAAGAGTTTAGATTTCTAATTGCATAAAATTTGAATCCTTCGCTATCTTTCGCTCAGAATAGTAATTTACTCCGAGTTGCTCGGAGGAACTTATAATGTTATATATGTTACGAAGCAACATCTTCAAAATATCATCTCGTTTTTTTGTGCGTTACGTTTGTGAGATACCTACGCGGTTATCGTGACTGTTTCTTAGAGACCGCCGTATTCGATACATGTTGCAGCGATTTTGCGAAAGTTGGTGATCACGGCGCGCCGTCGCGTCACCGCCATTTGTATTGCCGTGTATCCGATTTACGCGACTTGATTGATACGGATCGATTTCAGTTTCGGCGTTCAAATTAAGTTGATAAAAAGAAGCTTCGTAAGACTCACCCTGGGTGCCTGACGATCGGGCTCGTTACTCGACGGGACGTAATTGTAACCCCGGAGTACGGTTGCGTCGTTCGCACGGTTATTATAGTCGGGGAAAACGGCGCTGTCGAAACGCAGCTGCAAAAGATGGAAATACGTGTAATAGTATATTGTACACCAAAGGAGAGAAAGCAGCGTTTTTCAGCGGCAAATCACATGAGTCTGAAAAAGCTTTTGACCCGAGGTTGCACACGATATTTTTCACAACACTTTTACGGAAAGTTTGACTTCCATGCCTAGAGAGGGGCGCGCGAGAGTGGCCATTTCACGCCAGGGTTACTTTCCTCCCTAGGGAAGAAAATTGATACTTTCAGCCCGCTATGCCGGGTGGAAAGTATCAATTTTCTTCCCTAGCGAGGAAAGTGCAGGTTACTTTCCGCCCGCTATGCCGCCCTGGGCGTGAAATTGGTCGAACTTTCCGTGGAGGTGTTGTGAAAAAATATGCTCACAGATTATAATACTCGCGCCGACAGCCTTGGATATCGTCGAGATTACTTACCAGAAAGATGATCGTCCGTCGGATGAACGACGATTCGCGAAAACAGATTCGCGTTATGCGTTGCGCGGCGACTTCCGGCTGCTCCCGGCTCCCGGCAGTCCCGGTTCGTTACTCTTTCGTACTCGCGGAGGGCGCGTAACCATTCGGTCGCGTTCGGTCGCGTTCGGCGGCCGCCGACTGGTCCGGAACGGCACGGCTGCGCGCCATTTTTTTAAACTGTGTGATAAGCGACCTGTCGTTAGACGAAGCGCGATGTGGTTTTACGTAACATTGCTACGTTGTTGTAAATAATAAATAGATTGTACGTTGCATATATTACGCGGCTTGCGTACATTTATCCCCTCCCCTCCCTCACCGACCGTCCTATAAGCTTATGCTTGTCAATTAATCTTTTGCACTCGAAACTTTTTTTGTTAAAAAGTTGATGAGATTTTTTAAAACTAACATAAAAATAAATTATACATATATTAACGATATATATGATATAACTATTTTATTTCAATATTTTATGTATTTTTACATTATACAAGACCTAATATGTTGAACCCGTAATATTTTTCCCATCATTAACAAAATTAATTTATCGAAAACATTTATATATTAAGGAGAACTGAAAGAAATGATTTATTGTAATTATACACAAATTATTGCTTACAAAAATCTTTTAAATAACTTTTCGTCTTTATTATTATTTTCTTTGCAATCAAAGAATTTATTTCCGACCCGTATAAATCTGCATTTTTTAAAAACGTATTCTGAACGATTTCAAAATTTATATGAGAAATTGCATTTATAATATATAACATCAGATACTATATTATATATGAGTATAATATATATAGATAAATATACATTTATAACATATTAATTTCACAAAATCTGTGTTACCCTATTATAAAAAATTCGTCACTTACCGACACGATACGCAACAGGCGAAATTACCCAACTAACATATCCATATTACGTTAAATTAACACAAAAATTTGAGTAGACCATTTGAGATTTGAGTAGACGTAATTTAAATTATCAATTTAACACAAATTTTCCACTGTGTATTTATTTTTAAACAGAATAATAAATTTTATTTTGCCAGTGAAGAGAATAACAATTAAAGGAATTTAAATCGATTGTAACTGGCAATATACATATAACGTCTTCACCGATATGAACATTGAAAAACTGTGAGCCAACTTGGTTTGTCGGATTCACACAGCACTTTTTTCAGATCAATATCGAGACATTATTAATTTTGACCATGGTTTTGGTCAGTTGATGTAATTTCTAAATTAAATAGTTTTTAAATTTTATTGCGAAAAATATTACCCCAGCCAGGGTTTGAACCTGGAACCTCCTGTATAATGCTGTGGTAATATTTATCGCAATAACAACTATAAGAAGAAATCCATTGGGTCAAAGGAAAGGAAAGGAAAGGAAAAGCTTTTCGTCAAATCGCACGGACGCATCCTGATTTCTGATATTTTAATTAATTAATTTTTTATTAATTATTGAGAAACTTACAAAACGTGGACTTTTCGAATCAATTTTACCCGCTTTATTTGCCCACGAGCATTGGTCCGCATATTACATAACACCTTGTATATGTACCAGATAGCACGAAATGTTATTTGAAAATGCCTTTTGAAGAAATTCAAGGAACATTCAAAATAAATGTATAATTTAAATTTTGTAGATTTTAATCTTAGGATATCCTTTGGTTATTCCGAGGAAGAACAAATAATAGCCAAATACTAGCTTCAAAGATGTTTTAAGAATATTTGAGACGTTAATATAGCTTCTTAATTATCTTAAAAATATTATTTTACTTTATTGCATACATTGCACTACTGTAATAAATACCTGTTATAAATATTGGGCTGTATTTCCGAAAACGCCCATGCTCAGATTTAGGTGAAACTTTGTGAATAGGTTCCTTTTAAATAAAAAACACATACACCAGAAAGATTTTTTGCAACTCCAAAGTTTAGAAACTTTTTTAATATTTTTAACTTGTTGCCTCCACGCATACATTTTCCACCCGAAACAAACCAAAACCGCTCTCAAGTAATGTAAACAACCATAAAGTACACAAAGTACAAATATATTAATTTGCTACTTCTGCGTATACCCTTCTCACGCGAACCAAGGTTCACTCCCACCTCCCCCTGCTTTCGGGGGAAGTGCGGTAGCCCTTCCCTCGCTTACGTGTGTACTGTTTATACACATACAATTGAAATATTATTTAAAAAATAATAAGAGAAATAGGATCGTAACGATAAACAATCAATTTAGTAACAAAGCCATGCGATAAAAGCCTAGGTCTTTTTGGCAGCACCATATTGGTTTCTGTATGCATATATACTATATAAAGAAAAAAAAAGATAAAGAATTTTACTTTATATACCCCAAGGGGCCTTAAAGGGCGTTTTGAAGGGACGTACCCAACCCTAACCTCCAATTCATCCACTACCTTACTGTTTCCTCCTTTGGACCAACGGTTTAACGTCTCTTCCAAAAGACGGAGCCCAGTTTTCTCCGCATCTTGCACGGAGGGGCGCGGTTTTTCGGAAAAAAACTTTTCCATGTTACATGGCTCTAATGGACTCGAACCTGGTTTCTCAGATTACGAGTCTGGCGCTCTACCACTAGACCACACCGCCGCCCTGCATATATACTATATATATACATATAAATTTTTCAAATCACTGCGCGCAGATTAAATTTTCGGACTTAAAACACAGTAATTGTCAGAATTAAAAACCCCTTCCTACCTGGAATTAAATCGACTCGATTTAATTATCTAAAAACTGTAAAGAAAATTGCGAAAAATATTACCTCAGCCTGAGTCACAGTTCCTACACGGAATGAGGGAGGTTCCAGGTTCGAATCCTGGCTGAGGTAATATTTTTCGCAATAAATTTCTTTACAGTTTTTAGATAATTAAATCGAGTCGATTTATGTCCGGGTGGAAAAGAGTTTTTAATTCTAACAATTACTGTGTTTTAAGTCCGAAAATTTAATCGGCGCGCAGTGGTTTGGTAAATTTATATGTATATATATAGTATATATGCATACAGAAACCAATATGGTGCTGCCAAAAAGACCTAGGCTTGGATCGCATGGCTTTGTTACTAAATTGATTGATTTATTATTTAAAAATTCATATTAACTTTTCACGCAAACCGAGGTTCACCCCCCACCTTCCATGCTTTCAGGGGAGGTGCGGTAGCCCTTCTCTCGCTTACGTGTGTACTGTTTCTCTCTCTCTCTCTCTCTCTCTCTCTCTCTCTCTCTCTCTTTCTCTCACCGCTAATTCTGTGTATATTATTATACTATGTGATAGATTATATAAATTGATATTTCGAAAACTGTGCGTCGTAGTTTATAACATTTCTGGTTTTCTGAAGTTTCGCCAACAATGTTTATTTAATGTGAACGAAAATTTTAAATTAAAATAAAATAAAACAAAATAAGTTATTAAATTAAATTAAATTAAATTAAATCAAAACTGGTTTTCATAAATTCCTCTTCTGAAAAGGGCATGTCGTAGGTATTGTTGTCATTTTTCCGCGATGCCGATTGGTTCATTTGCTGCGTTTACTTCATTTGCAGCTGTCATTGTATATTTTGACAGTTGTGTGTATCAAGGGTTAATAGTGTAATATAGTAATAGCATAATGTTAAAGATAAATAGCGCGCGCGAATCGCGCGTCTGCAGTGTCTAGTAACAATTCACATTAATAGAATCTATTCATTTAATTTATGTAACAATGGACTTTAATCTAATACACGTGAGATTGCAATTTCTTTAATTTATTCTCAAAGCCTTTAATTATGAAGATATTCAGCGATTGGCAATAAGATAGAGATAACATGTTGTTTTTGTGTTAAAAAAGATAATTATGCAAAAAACCTATTGCATTTAAGAATAGATTTAATGCGTTTTTTTTGCTTTGTAAGGTTTTTCCACTTCTTCTTTTTTCCCTCCTTAATAAAAAAAAGTCATAAAAACGCATGAAGTGGTTGGGAATCGTGTTCTTTTCCGCGTATATATATGTGATTGGCAGTCGAGGATGGTGTCGATAGCGTCGATGGTGATCGAGATCGTAGCTAGTTCTGCGAGTTCTCGTGTGTGACAGTTCGCGTCGTGTAATACATATAATTTATATATTTTATTCATATATATATATAATAAATATAAATATATATAAATATATGTAATTCATATTACCCATACTTATTGTACAGTATTATTTATTTATACATATATTATTTGTTAAAATTTATTTATTACATAATACATATTATAAATTATATAATACATATGTATTATATAATTTGTATGTACATAAGTATGCATATATCTATAGATATGTACACCGGCAGAAATGGTGTCTCTCGGCGGCAAGGTTACGTATGCAAGCACACGCATACCTAGCCGCCGCTCATCCGTGATACACTATTTATGCCGATGCGTGTATGTACATACGTACTACACAATTAAAAATTATGTAATAAAAATTTGTTGCTATTGTTAATTCTAATTTTAATTAAGTAAAAAATTTGACAGCTCAATCAAACATTATTATGAGGTTATTATGGTTATGTGAAAAAGCTCTCAACATGTAGTGATTTACGAAAAAGAAATAAAGGGGGAGAAAATTTCAAAGAAATAGGAGAGAGTGCCGTTATACTAACCATATTTACCAAGGTAAGATCACTATACAGATAATTTTTTGGTGGTAAGAAGATCATTATGTATATGTACATGTATGTATAATATATATATAATAGGGGTATTCAAATAAGTTAAAGTTTAACGGTTTGACAGGTTATGTCGGGTTAAAGTCGGATAAAAAGTTAATTTTTAAATTTTTAACCCAAAAATTAACGTGATAAGTTAATGAGTCACTTATGTATTTTGCATAACCTTAAAAAGTAGCGCGCCCAAAGTTAATTAATTAACTTTTTACTCGACTTTAACCCGACATAACCTGTCAAACCGTTAAACTTTAACTTATTTGAATACCCCTATTGTATATACATATCTATATGCAGATAATTATATAGGGAAACGGGAGGTAGCCCCGATCAATGGATAGCCCCGGACATTATTGAAATTCAAGTATACCGCGTATCTATGGCAATTGTTTAAACATTCTAATATTGCCCTTCTGCGTATCTCGACATATGCAGAATGTTTAAACAATGGCCATAGATACGCGGTATATTCGAATTTTAATAATTTCCGGAGCTATCCCCGTTCCCCTGTGTTATTAATTATAAAACAGTTACATATAGGGTAACTTTGGTATTTACGCCGCGCGGAGTTTTACGCCGCAGATGTCAGAAAAAATAGAAGAAATAAAGGTACTTGCTCACAATTATTCTGTTATGTGCCTTTATGCCATATTAATATTGTGTTGTAATTTCAGTTTTTTACTGTTAATATTAACGAAACTATCGTGAGTTGAATCAATTTCTCACCGTCGTAAGAAGCGCGATCTTGATGTGTTACGACCGTTTATGGTTACGACCTATGTAAAAATGATTACTGTAGAGAATGTAAAAAGTTCAATGGTTATTTTGTGATACATAAGTGTAGAGGGATAGTAAATAATGGAATACAGCAAAATACAAGTGCATAACTCTTGTATTTTTTGTTTAACTTAATATCTTTTATATCCTTCCTATTTGGGATATTAAAAATTCAAAAATCCAATCTAAATGATAGCTTTATTTCTTTTTCACAAAATTATATTACCTAACTTAACTCAAGTGACATGTATTTCAAAATAAGATGTGAAATCTTTAATTTCTCCTTCACAAAATTATATTATCTAACTTAACTCAATAAGTGACATGTATTTCAAACAAAGATAAGAAATCTTTAAATTAAATTGCGCCAATTTTTTGCAAAGAGATTATTATATCACAAAATTGTGTTACCAAACTCAATCTAAGTGATACGTACCAACATAAGTGGTAGTAGCTTTATTTCTCCTTAACAAAATTATATCACACAAAATTGCGTTACCTAATAACTCAACCTAAGTAATATGTTATTTTAAAAAAATATATGTAATCTTTAAATTACGCCAACTACAAAGAGAATATATATATTGCTTTGAAAAATAATTGTAGTGCAACTACTCTTAAAAAATAAAACAAAATTGTGTTACCTAACTCAACCCAAGTGATATGTATTATTTTTATGTAACACGTGCATGGGAAGTGCTCCATTGCGCACGCTACGCGTGCGTAATAGACCACTTTCCACGCACTTGCAACATAAAATAGGGTGTGCAAGTCATGCGTAAAGATGAAAATTCAAGGGTGCGGAGCCGAAGGCGAGTGCGTCAACTCCGCACCCTCGAATTTTCATCTTACAGCACTTGTTGTACAAATAACTACTGTCACATATACACAGGGTCAAAGGTAACCGCGTCGTTTCCTTCCCGAGACCTTGAAAATGAACAACATTAGAGGTTTCCTGTTTTTTAGCACTTATGTACGCCTTGAGAACCGCGCAAAAAATTTCAATCACATATCTACATATAACGGTAACTCATAATTCCAGCTTATAAAATCGAATCTATTCATAACATCTTCAAAATCCAGCCACTTGCCGATGCACAAAACAACATCGCTATCGCCGCGGCTGGCGTGACCCGTGACCCCGCGGCGATAGCAATAAGTACGCGAGAGCGGCAAATTTTCGCAATCCGCGGGAAAACATCGTCGCCGTCGAGTGTCGCGCGTAGTTTTCGGTGTCTACGTGTATTAATACCTTGAATTCAATGTCCACGTGTCTCAGGTTGCCGATGACGGGATCCAGATAGTGCGCTTCATAGTTTTTGGTGTCCAGGTGTAATTGTACGTTGAATTCGATGTCTAGATGTCCCAGGTTGCAGATGACGAGGTCCACATAGTGCGCTTCGTAGTTTTCGGTGTCCAGGTGTAATAATACGTTGAATGCGATGTCTAGGTGTCCCAGGTTGCCGAATACGATGTCTAGATAGTGAGCTCCGTAGTTTTCGGTGTCTACGTGTATTAATACCTTGAATTTGATGTCTAGGTGTCTCAGGTTGCCGATGACGAGGTCCACATAGTGCGCTCCGCAGTTTTCGGTGTCTACGTGTATTAATACCTTGAAATTGATGTCTAGGTGTCCCAAGTTGCTGATGACAAAATCTAGATAGCGCGCTCCGTAGTTTTTGATGTCTAGACAAGTAAATTTTCGAGCGTTTCAAAATATCGTATTAATATTCTTCGGCTTAAAAAGTAAATCAAAGTGACGTATCATTAGTTAAAAGAAAAGTTTCTGTTATTATACGACATGTTATTTTGACTAACAATAGTAATTTATTGTAATAAAACGACTGAAATAAAACGTATGTAGGGATGGGGTATGTTGGCTCATATCAAGACACGCTTAGCTTGACTTGTTGTTGCCGTACGCGTGAGACCTGTTTGAGCATGTGATTTACTATCTATACAATGCTGATATATAGAAGCTAAATATATTATATTTATATTAATATTTTTATGATGAAGAAAGCTACATCTAAAATAGTTCACAATTATTTTTCTGCAACAACGTTTTGATATTCAATTATTACAAAATAACTTTAAAAGATACAATCTTTATCAAGAAGTACGTATGTGTTACCCGTTTTGTGTGTTTCTATTACGTATTCATTAATTTAACGTGGACTTTTGTCGCATAGCCAACTTACCTTACTATCGGGGAAAGTTGGCCACAATGCAGCATGTTCATATTTCATTTATTACAAAGAAACTATACGGTATACAGGAGCGTTCTTAGCATGAAAATGTAAAGAAAGGTTCTCTCTATCATATTAGTACTGTTTAATCATGATAATTAGTTGTATAAAAACTCAAATGCCGAAATTGTAAAAACGGTGCCAACGAGCCCCGGTCTTCCCTACACATTTACAAGATTTACAAAATATTTGTACTACTAAAACAAA